>NW_027526295.1:247862881-248097053 GCF_048455015.1 Haemaphysalis longicornis
ATGCTCCGGCGTAAGTTGAAAATAAACTCACACTAGTCATGTAATCACGAGACTAACGATGTCTCACGACAAATTCTTTTACGTGATTGATTAATTACTCACCTAGCAATCCCAGAACTTACACCCCATGAATACGAGGCTCGTATTCCAACTTCAGTGAGGTTCTCATAATTATGTCGGGAAGTTGTCGTAGTTCGGCTTTATCCTCAATAACTTATCAGTCTAATAAACCTGTCACACATCAAATCTAATTTTCATTCAAAGGGAACGACATTAGCTGTTAATGACAATCGGTTCGGCCGTGCACCCGGAGTTTATAGACACGGTGAAACAAACGTCATTTGATTGTGATGGCGGTGATGATTAGCGAGCTCGCAAAACCGCAAAATTATATTTCAAGCGCATCTACAATGTTTTTACACATAATATTAAAAAACCATAACAAAGGATTATTAAAAAAAATAAAAATAAGAAAAATCGCCGGTTTAGGTGATTCAGTAGACATCACAAGCCGAGACAAGTCCGCAAAAAATCCGTATTAGGGTAGCGCACGCACGGGGGACGAGATTTTCTTTTTTGTTAGTACTTGTTTGTCTTTCTTTATTTGATTAACAACATGAAGAGAAAAATGTAAGTTTACTGACAGTTTTTAGAAACAGTAGTGATGCGCCACTGCTGTCGAGGCTACTCATTTGGCCGCTAACTGAGGTCCGGGACCTCAGTTAGCCGCTAAATGTCATTCGCCTCAAATGTCATTCGGTATTCTCGTGTAGCGCCACTGACATTTACAGCGAATGGCATTTTCTCTAAATGTCATAGACCTGCCGTGTGACAGGGGTATAAGGCAGTCCCATGGTCCAGCTTCACCCCAATGCACTGGATTGTCCAATTCATGCTGCCATCAAAGAACATCGCGCAAATGACAGCAACCGGCGCAAAATATGACTCAAAAATGTCACTCCGCTGTGACACTGCGCATATATATGTCAAGTTTGCATTGCGTCATGGCACAGCGCAGATGCTGGATCACGGGATTGTCTTAGTGATAGGCACACCAGCACAGTGCACGTGGAATGTTTATTCTCTTCGCGATGATGGGGGTGATCGAGCGTAGGAAGGCCGTTTCGTTGTAGCACAGCGCCACGCACACGTGTGCTGTATTGGTGTCAGTCATTCCAGGTCGCTTCAGTCATTTGGGGCACCATGCTATATGTTTGCACTTATGCGTTCCCCTCAGAAAGCTGGACAGCTGCAGCCCTGTCGTTTTGTATCGCTTTTTTGTACGTACTCTTAAAGAAACAACAACTCTGGTTTGAAGCCCGCTTGAACCGGCTTGCATAATCGTGTTTGATCGGGCGAACACTCAACTGTGATTGGTTGTCAAGAATATACGTGACTCTTCGCATTGACTTTAAGAAGCTGCTCTTCCACTGACTAATGTTGAATTGCAATGGAAGATAAGCAGCACTTTCAGAGCAAGATTTTTGCTCGCGTTCCAATATCGTTGGGAGCAACCGACTTCTGTTCCAATGGCAGAACGAGAGCGCCAGTTCACTCCGTGGAGCAAGAAGACTTGCTCCCCCAAAATCGGTGGAGTCAGACGGAACCCGCGGGGTGCGTTCGTGACGTCACCGTCGTCTGATTTCGCTGTACTCCCCTTTTAGAATAATTTAGCGTCTAAAGGTCCAACGAGACGACAGATACAACGAGACGAAAGGTCCAACAGTGGATATTCCGTATCGGTGGACCTTTCATCTCGTTGGACATTCAGGCTCGATTGGACCTTCCTACTCGGTGGATCTTTCGTCTCGTTGGACATTCAGGCCACAAGTGTTTTCGAACCACCATGGCGCCTGCTCCGGCAAATTGGCGCAACGGCCACAGATACAAGGAGAAAACAATGCTGTACGCCGCGTTGAATTCATGCTTGCTGCTTGTGCGACTCAAACAGCTAAAACTCAGAACACTTCGTGACGAGCCCAGCTCGAACGACGACTCGATGGACGGCGTATAAACGCGCCTTTGGCGTTTCGATATTTTTCGCCTGCTTCCGAAAAGGAGGAGAGGAGGAGATAGCCTTTATTACATCAGGAAGACGCTAGGTCAAGTGGGGGAAGTGGGAGTAGAGGGTGGGATATTCGTAGGTTGGTACATCTCGAAAATAAACCGTTCAAGTTGAAGCTGGTTGGCTCCTTACGACGGCGGAAGAGGCCACGTGGGGTGAGGAGAGCAGGCTCACGGCTCTAAACTGCTCGCGCTAGACCGCTTTCTAGAGAGCAGTGCGCAATTAAAGTAAGCGTGGAGGGTACCGGCTTTTTATCTGCTCTACCCCTGCTCCCAAGATCAGCCGCAATTTTTATGAACAAATATTTTGCAAATGCTAGCTTAACCCCAGAGACATTCCGTAAATGGTACACCCCATCTCTGCCGCCTCGATGTCCCTTCTGCGCCTCCCTCACACCCGCCAATCTCCAGCACCTAATTTGGCACTGTCCGAAATTTACGCGTTACAGAAACTTCAAGCTTCCTCCAAATGCCTCCTCCTCATACATCGACCCTCGAACACAGGAACCCTCTTCCGAAAAGGCTGACGAAGCTTTTGTTGCGGGCAGCACTGGCCGCCGTCGAGACTAAATTCCATTTATCGGCTTTTTGCTGATGAGGGGACTTTAGCTGAGACCGGGAAAGCAGAAAACGCTTGCAAAAAGCTAATAGACGCTTTTGGAAGGGCCCGGCATCAAGGCTGCTGGGAAATTCCTGTTCCTGTAATGATCCTCCATTTGCTCCGGCGGGAGCGGGTTCGTTCCAAAGGCAGTACTGGAGCAACTGCTCTTCAAGGGAACGACGTGCTCGGCGGCAAAGCACGGTTGCCGCTCCGGATCTGCCATTGAAATTCGGCATTACTCATGGTCTCGAGAACGCGCCGGGCCTGCATTCTTCCCGTCGGTCGTCTTCACCACAGCGCTCCAGAATGACCAACTGAAGTGAACAAGCATGCGAATTCGGCGAATGACTGAGCCCAACGAATGATTTGATTGAAAAAAGTGCAGGCGCGCAGAGACAACACGCAACGCGTGAATGGCGTCTTGCATTGCGCAATGTACCTGCGCAGATGACCTTTGTCACCTTTAAATTGAGTGCTTGGCCACGTCATTTATCGGATTTGCCCACTAGGCCACGTCGATTGGTCATTCTGGAGCATTGTGGTGAAGACGCCCCCACTGGGGCTTCTTAGAGTGTGTGTTTAATAAAAACCGGCCTTTTCGTTCGTTTTTCTCCTCCTCCTCCGTGAATAAACTTCAGGAACGGAGTAAGGAATAATTCGCTTGGTACGAAAAGCAGCTCTTAGCACCGGACTTCTACGAGGAGGTCATGACTGACTAGAGGAGGAAACCGGTCAGTAGTCAGCAGGGACTCACCGCTCCAAATTAGTCCTGAGCGTTTTTTCTGTATGATCTTATTGTTTTTGCCCCAGTGAACAGTTAATCGTACTCAACTTTAACTCGACTAAAACAATTCGGTAGGTACCTCGGTATTTAAACATAAGCGAATTTTATTCACTCATACTGTTGGCCGGTGAGGCCGATACAGGGTGGGGTACAAAATCCTTGTATTAATATACAAGTACAAAAACACTTACATAATCGCGCACGCTTAAATCTGTGCACAAACTGTGCACAGAAATAATACGCAAACAATGAGACAAAATACTGGCCAGAGGCGCAAATATATTGATTGATTGATTGATTGATTGATTGATTGATTGATTGATTGATTGATTGATTGATTTTAGGGTTTAACGCGCCGACGCAACGTAGGCGATGAGGCGCGCCGTAGTGGAGGGCTCCAGATTAATTTTGACCACCTGGGCATCTTTAACGTGCGCCAAAATCTCGCACACAAGGGCGTTTTTGCTTTTCGCCTCCATCTGAAAAGCGGCCGCCGTGGCCGGGAATCGAACCCGCGACCTCGTGCTCAGCAGCGCAACGCCTTAGCCACTGAGCCACCGCGGCGGGTAGAGGCGCAAATATAATGACAAACTCTACACATATGCATAATATACACCCACATTTATGCAAACATGCATTCATACAAGGTTAGGATTGATTTGTGCTTGGGACTGCATGAATGCGGCGCTCAAACTCCGAAAAAAGTTCTAGATTAGGCGGCACATTTTGGTAATGCGTTCCAGTCACGTATTGTGCGTGGGAAAAGGAATGTGCATGTGCTGATGCGCAGCTACGGTATTCTGTAAGCGTGGCTATTTGTACCTCGGCTGTCTCTGCATCATCTTGGAATTAACTATTGGGTAATTTCTAAGGTTGAAGGCATCCAGGAATAGTGAAGAGAAAAACTTGAGTCGCGCATGAGTACGGCAACCTGCTGTATGGTTGGCAAGTCAAGAATTTTAGGCGGATTTGACGCAGAGTCAGGGTGCGATTAACGGGATGTATAAACCGAACCGCCATTCTTTGCACTTTATCAAACTTATCAATTAATACTTTATGATACGGTTCCCAGATGACGCTAGCGTACTCTAATGATAGACTAATAATTGTTGGATAGGCAGATCGCTTCATCGATGGCGGTTCCAATTTTAGTATTCTGCGCAGAAACCAAAGCCTTTTTTTCCGCAGCTGGACAGATATTAGCAATATATAAGAAGCTTAGCTAGCACAACTTAGATTATGGGTAATAGTCACACTAAATATTTTACTCCGTTGACTGTGTTTATCTCACCAGATTTTAGAGCATAGGGGAAATTATCAACATTTCTGGTTTTATTAGTATCGCGTAAAGAAACCATTTTTGCCTTATTTAGTTTCATTTTTAAACGTTCACACCAATTTTCAATCGATGCAAGACCTTCGCTGAGTTTGGTGGGGTCGTTGCTATCACTACTTTCCCGGTATATTAGACAGTTGTCAGCAAAAAGACGCACAGTAATTGTCTCGTCAATATCAGAAGCAATGCCATTTACATACGCCAGAAGCACATGTAAATGACATGAAATTCCGGGAGCACACCAGCTCTATACATTGTAAGCTAGTTTGGAGACTTCGCAGAATTAGTTCGTGCTAGCTAGCGGAGAAGCGACAATGAAGCATATAAAACCATGGGCTGCCGCCCACAGCAAGCCGAGACACCGACTGTAGTGACGTAATTTACTGCCAACTGCCATCTTGAGGTTCCCCGAGCCGTCCTCGCGGCCCCGCGGGTGCTTATGCGTGTGTGTAGTTCAAATTCCCGACTATCGCATGGAGCGTGATTTTGGTGCAAGGAGTGGCCATACGAAGCACTCCAGACATTCACGGAGCTCTTGAGATTTCTTTCGATCCTATAATCTTATGTAACCATTGTTTTCTTCCCATGTCACTAAGTCATTTGAATTTAACCTCAAGAGAGTCCATCGTTTTGACAATTAGGTTAACAATACGCTCTCAACCTTCCGTAAGCTTCCATATATATATATATATATATATATATATATATATATATATATATATATATATATATATATATATATATATATATATATATATATATATATATATATATATATATATATATATATATATATATATATTGTAGCAAGTATGTATGTAGCGCAAATGTACGAGCAATTGTGACCAGCATAAGTCATAACGGGCAATTCCCCGTATGTGGGTATGCGTCGGATGACGACGAAGAAGAGGACGCTCGCGTTGAAGCTCAGCCTCGCGATAAGCTGGTCGTCTCGGCTCGCCCCTGCTGCGCTGACGCCTCGTTCACGAATAAACGGGCCCATCCTTCTACAGGAACGTCGAGTATCTCCTTTACAATATATATATATATATATATATATATATATATATATATAGAGAGAGAGAGAGAGAGAGAGACATACCTTTTTAATGTGGGCTGGAGAGGTCAGCTCTGCTAACGGCAGTGTTTGCTACGCCAGATGGGGAGGATTATATACAATGCAGTGAAGTGAATTTCATAGATTGGGAAGACAACAATTAGAAAGAAAAAAAACCAGGCGGACATTAAAGCATGGTGTGATGCGCACTATCGCTGTGTGGATTTCGCTGATTTCGCACACAAGCTGCATGCAGTGGTTGGACAGTCTTCTTAGAGCTTGCAAAGCTCCCCCTGAGTCTAAAAAGATCACCCATCGCCGGGCATTGTGTGCACCAATGAAATGAACGGCAGCCGCTAGCTCAGTAGCGGCGGAGGATGTTTTATGGCTCAGTTTTTTCCAGATTGTGCACTGAACCGACGGAATCCACACGCCAATGGCAAATGATTCTGCGGTCACTAAGCCGTCCGCATAAACGTGCGTGTGGTCTTCCACGACCGCTGGATGGGAAGGAGGTCTGCGTACAAAATTTATATTCAAGAGTGAAAAACCTCAGTGCTGGAGCGGGCATGGACGACTTTTCGCTTATTCCGGGAATTTTCGTTATTATATTCCATGGTGTGAGTATTCACGGTGGCAATGCTGGCTGACAGGTCGTTGAAAATTTGGTAGAAGGAAGTCTCTTACATGCGATGCAGTGATGGCTGCCAGATGATGCGCATAATACCGAGGGCCACCATGCATCGTGTCGCGGCTGCACTTAACGAGGCATTTCAGTTAAGTGACCAAACTTTTGCGGAAACTGCCGGTAATACGAGGGGTTATTGTTTTCAGGAGCGGGCCCTCAACCCAGCGTGCCCGCTGTTACTCGCGCGGGCATGCCTGCATGGGAAGAGCGTGACCGTGGCCGTAGTAATAGCGTGCCTGCTTCGCAATGGTCAACACAAGCTCGAAATATATATTTCGCGACTGAACAACACGTCGGGCCGACACAACGGCGTCCAGGAGAATTCCCGAGGGGGACATTTTAAGGCTATCTCACGGGTTCCGTGTAAGGTATACATAAGTGACTTATCCTTGCACAGCGAACAAGTATCTCTTTCGATACCTGCGCGGGGAGCAGTGACTGGGGTGACTAACCCGCCAATATCGGCGAAATTGGTTTGCAAGGTAAGTGGTCGAATCCCTGCTCGGGGCATACATAGCGTAGTATCGCATGGATATTTGAGCGCGGAGCAGTGATTTCAGTGAAAACCATTACGAACACGCACGCAGGGATGTGGTTGAGGTGTCCTTCAACAACTAACGGCAAACAGCAGCGCACTACCCGCACAAGGCACCTAAACGGACAACAACGCCATGGGTCTACCCAAGCTAAAAAGGTGCGAATATGTTGCCAAAGGGCGGCGCAACACCTGTTCTAGGGCCTTAATATTACCGCAACCACTGGTTTCAATTCTGTGCTAACATTTTTTTTCTGCAGCGCTATAACTGATCAAATGCGATAGTAAGCATTTTTGATATCCACTAATTCTCGCAATAAAACCACAGAGAAAAAAAAAATGGTGTAATAATTTGCGTCATCCCTATGCAACATTCGTTGCGCAATATTGCTGCAATTACTGCGTACAACTTTCAACAAGGCTCATCTTCGCGTAACTTGCACGAAACTCTGGTTCGCTGCATACTGAGTAAGCGACTCCAGTTGCTTGGCGTACTTATCAATTCTGGGTGATCATCAATGCGACTCGCTGAGGACATTCCATACTGTGTAAACGAGGCCGAAATGGCAACTCTAACGCAAAACAACAACAAACAACGAAAAGTTCTTGCAACTTCCCAGATCATGCTTCAACATAAAATGGGACGTTTCAGCCAGACCTGCCTTTGCCGCGTTTGAAGCGCGCAATCTTGATTCATCTGTGCACGTGTTCGGAAATACTTTGGTCATCTCTTATTCAGGGCCCAGCAAATATAAATATTGGACCTGATATGGATGGAAAATTTGGGGTCTTACTCCCGTGTACAGCTTTCAGTTAAAACTTGCAGCAAGAAAAGGGTGAACAGGCGAGCCTGTACTCTTCATTTCTTTTGTTCAATGGGTGAGGGTGAGCGGGACGGAAAATCTATTCTTGCTTTTTGCAGTACGTTAAAAGTGTGTCCTTCTGGGACGAACCCGCAGTTCACCCCATGGCTTTTGCCATCTTTTTTTCAGCATAACACCTGGAAAGGATTTGCCGCACTCGTGTATTGCATTCATCGTATACACCTGTGAGAAACGAATCACGTAGAGCCCGAATTATTATTTACTTGTCTGGAGCAGGTACTTTTCTTCGGCGAAGTAGGAGTGGAGCCTTTCTTTATTATTATTATTATTCCTCAGGCATGCACCTCAGTTCCGAAGAGAAAATGCTGTACCACGTCATACAGAAGAGGACGATGCACATTGTTCCCAATGGAACACGTTTTTATGCGTGATGGCGCTCGCCCGAGCGTAGCGTATCATAAAAGGGAATGCAATACCTGTCCGTCCAATTCAATGTGGACCACTGTACATAATGCACGGTGCCATGCAAACAGCCACTTTCGCCCTAATCCGGTTCAGTGGGGTCCTATGCCCGATCTCGACGAGTTGAGTGGTTACGCGACTTCTCTTCCGTCTATGCATCCTCTTCCCCGGCTAACCGCAACAAAGAAGAGACTAATGGACCGGCTCGGCGCATGCGCACAGCACAACAAACTTCACCGGAGCCACCATCACCCGAGAGGAGGCGTTGTTATTGTAATATCCGTATAACCATCCCACACGAAAGCGGAACGCGGGGAGGTGGGGTGCAACCGCGACCCATTGCGCCTTGGGTTGCCAAGCACAATGGTAGCAACCCACCTTGTGGCGCGGGTGCGGGGGGCTGGCCCTTTGGCACGCATGCGAGGCCAGCCCCCTTGCTGCAACACCGAGCAGCATTCGCGGAGGATAACCAATCCAACCGGAAACGTGAACCAGCGCCATCACTAGTGCCCTTTGTATACACAGCATGCATTTTTGGCTCTTCCGAATCCGGGGCTCGCGAGGCTCTCACGAGTGCCAGGCGTGCTCGAAAGTTCAAAGCTTAGGGTGGTCGCGGCTGTAGTTATTGTTGCACTTCCTCGCTAGTTATTTGCGTTTTCTAGGTTTCGAAGTGTGTTTTTCTTGAATAGTTTGATAGGTGCCTAGCAGCCGGCCTCTCGAAGGGGTGTGCAGCGATGACGGCGTGCTTTCCGGGGCTGCGCATGTCTGGAAACATGAAAGTGTATTTGAAGTTTCCTGAAATAGATGTGTTTCAGGGGAGTTGTTCGTGTTTTGAGAGTGATATTCTTAACGTGATATTCTTAAACAAGACACAATTACCACGTACAATGTTAATTTTCGGGCTGGGCTCATAAATAAAAGCCCCTTTCTTAAGGGAAAAGGGGTTAAAACGCGAAGATTTCTACCATGCAGCTATAAGTCAAAGTCAGAGTCCGACATCCAAGCTGCTTCGACCGTGTCAGAATGGCTCAATCGAATAGACGGCGGAATCATAACACGAGCGGCCCATGTTTGACTCCAAGCATGCATGGAAATCGATTTTTTTTTCTTGAAGCGTTCAATCTCTAGGTTGGCTTTTCTGCAGTGCGTTCTGGCGCAACGAGATGTACGGCACCAGTGAATCATCGCTCGAAAAGGGGTCAGCGACAATAAAATGTAAATCAGGTCTAGTTAGGTCTGATGGTCTATACATTTCGTTCAATTACTCTAATTTCGAGTTCGCCACCAGCACATAGCTACGGAAATAAGAGAAACAGCCGGTCGTACCACTTAATTGCAGCGGGAACATTCAATTAGCTTAGTACGATATTCACCACCTTGGTAAATGTTGCTCATAAAAATTAGGAATCCGATTTACCCCGCGTCGCATTCTGGCTGATGTCCGTCAATTGTGCGATAATTTTTTTTTCAGAGTAAATTTGATAAATCGATCGGCGGATGTGTAGCTGATGATGCAGTATGACCGTGTTCTATTTATTATGAAATATGTTCCCACGTATTACCCGCCGCGGTGGCTCAGTGGCTAAGGCGTTGCGCTGCTGAGCACGAGGTCGCGGGTTCGATTCCCGGCCGCGGCGGCCGCTTTTCTGATGGAGGCGAAAAGCAAAAACGCCCGTGTGTACGATATTTCGGCGCACGCTAAAGATCCCCAGGTGGTCAAAATTAACCCGGAGCCCTCCACTACGGCGCGCCTCATCGCCTGCGTTGCGTCGGCGCGTTAAACCCTACAATCAATCAATCAATGTTCTCACGTATTCATACATTTTTTGCCATACACATAGTAAAGCGTCAAACTGCGTTTGCTATTTTCTTCGTTGACTTGTTCTGGCATGTTCCCAAGCGGGCGAGGGCTTTGTACGAGTTCCCGTCGACACTACTTAGTTCAAGCCCCCTGCGCCCACGTCACGGCATTATCAGTGCCGTTGGGAATACCACTGCGTGGACGCGTTCGTCCAGCCTGCGTTACCGCGCCTTTATCGGAACAGGAAGGCGCAAGTTACCGCTTGAATGCCGATTTGACCTGAACCCCGAGTGATGTTTGCCAGTCTCACTTCAACCTCCACTCAAGCTACATGCCTCAAATGACGTCACTGCTGGACTCACCTCGAAGTTAACATTCAACTCTACCACTGTCTTCTCGACACTGCGATGCCCTGCTACAAGGATTTGACGATCGGCCACTGATAAATATGTATGTCTTCGAGAAGGACATTTTATGAATCACCGAAGAAAAATGACGTCGCCAATTTCTACCGCATCTTTGACATTATTGTCAGCTTAGGAATATTCGCCTTTTAAAGTGAAGCTGGCCTTAATTCAGGTTGCATTGAAAAAAGCTTCGCGTTTTAACCATCTTTTTTGGCGAAAGGGACTAATTTTTAGTTTTACATCGTAAATATGACTTCACTCAGCATTACCTGGAGTTAAAAAGCAAGCACAAGTCAGTTGTCTGCCTCTGATCTCGAGGTTATTCGAAGCTTTCTCCGGAAAGCGTAATGCACTCCAATATGTGAACAGCCGATTGTGGTGCGCGCTTAGCACTACGCACAAACAATTTCCAGGGGCCATTTACTAAACTGGCGAATCTATTCGCGCAGAAATTTTGTGTAAAATTATTCAATTATTCGTATGCATTGTCGAGTGTTGATAAGAGCGTTAATTGTTTTTCGGGAAACACTATTGCTATGCATATAAGTATGTACAGTCCCGTGGTCCAACGCGCATAGCTTAAGATCAACAAAATATCAGCGATGTATCATATAGCAAGTGCAAACGTCGTGACACAGATTTAGGGGCGTTCAAAAGCGAATCTAACCTCGAAATGCGCTTTTAACCTTCAACTCATCAGAATAATGAAGTTCTACATTGTACGTCACTTCAAATTCAGCTGATCTCTACAACACTCAACTTCGAACTTGTAAGCTGCTGTTTAGGTCAAAAGTTTTGACCTGCGTTTACTCAGCAGGTAGTGAGTTTGGAGCTAACGAGGTTGGCTGGCCTCGACTTCCCTTTGCATCGTTATGTTGAATTATTAAGGCTGCTGTGGACCTCGTTTCGTCGTTATGGTACGGTCGGTGCCAACCCATGGTTGAGACACATCTATATGCTTTTACGAATTTATTAGTAAAGTTTCTTGAAGGAAGCAATGCAGCAGATATCATTTAAACCGTTTTTTTAACTAGTTGCTAGGTTGCTGAGGACCAGAACACCGTTTAGTGCGTTGACTGCGCTCACCATTACGTTTTTTTCCCCCGAAGGAATGTCATAATTTTCTTGTAATCGTTCGCATGTTTTGAACGGATTACTTATTATGCCACTGGAGGAAATTTTTACCCCGTCTAATTTCTGTTCGCTGCGCTGTTTTGAGTCCCAGAGAATTCTAATCTGCTTATACACCCTACCTGTTACAATATCGCGTGAAAGAAATGTCCTGTTCCAGGTGTAACTTTAAAAGAAAAGTCGCAAAAAATTCTCTTGCCTCATCAGTTTACTGTAAAGGCCCAACCACATGCACGCGTAAAACCGACGTACTCGCGCAACGACGTAAACCGGCGTAAGCGCATAAGGTACCGGTGTACTCCGGCGTATACGCCGAATGCATTGTTACGCGCTTGTTACGCCCAAGTCAGAGCCCGCCAGACATCGACGCTAACTTTCGGTGGCACGGTGTTGACGTGGACCTCTGGCGATGATAATATCTGGTGGTCAGGTCGCCTAAAAAGTCAGCGAATTGATAAATAAGCTAACTTCACTATTAATTATGCGATAAAACGAAGTAATTTGTAAAATACGGATGATGATGATGATGATGATGATGATGATGATGATGATGATGATTTAGGGTTTTATGGCGCAAGGCCGACGAGGGCAAAGAGTGCCATGACAATGTTGGTATGCTATGAGGCGATATTAAAATGGAATCTAAAAAATCCACTACATTAAAATTAAACTATGGAAGTTGGTGTATAGGGGCATAATTAAAAGTAAGAAATATTGGTATGCAAGTTGTTAAAAACCCCCCAATACCACCATTGTTTTGTGGCGGAACATGAGGACAAGTGAGATCATGGGGAGTATGTTAGTACTTTAAGAAGTCAAGATTGGCGAGGTAATTAAAGACTCTTCTGTAAGAAAACATGGGACTATCTGATAAAAATAATGAAGGGTGCAAGGGTATGCAATGAGTGTATATTTCATGAAAGTGACGTTTTCTTTCTACGTTACACATCTCGCATTCAATAATACGGGACCAAACAACCGGACAAAACACGCAAAGCAACGAGCAACTATGAGAGCAAGGCAGTTTACGCCAAATGTAGCGGAGGGTTTTGTGCCTGCCAAGTATGCATACAAATCCTTAACGTTTTTTTAATGTCCCAAGAGCTGTTTCAGTTGTTTCTGTATTAAATATACTCGCCCTCTCCGACGTCGTCGGTCGGCGTAAAGGCAGCGGCGTATGTCGCCGCAGGCGTACGTCGTTGAACGAGTACGTCGATTTTACGCGTGCATGGGGTTGGGCCTTAAATGTATCGCTTGTACATATAATTTGAAGGGATATGTTAGGGAAACTGCAGCGTCATTTTGGCACATTGGTGTGACAACGGGCCTCATTGAGAGTGTGGGGAGTGGGGTTTATGACACGGCTCCCCATTCTACCATTCAGCGACATACAATCTAGTTCCTCACGCGGAACATTAGTATACAGAAACCACCGCGATGGCGCCATGCTGAAATTTTGTGCGTTTGAAACAGTTGCGGGGACCCTAGCTTTCCCTTGCAATTTTAGACAGCGTGAGCGATCACTTCTCGTTGAGATGTGCATGCACATGTCTGGGAGCTGTTTTGACATCGCTGCCAATAGAAATTGGCGAACCAGCCATGAGCCTCTGGCGACTGTTGTCATCGTCACTGGTCAGTTCCTCTGGGTGGGTTTGTTGTTAGGCCTATTTTGAGCCTTAACTTTAAGTGACAATGTTAAACACATTGCCCGCCAAGCAGCGGATACTCGCTGATGACGTTAAGACCTCAAAGCGTATCGTTAGGGCTGACGTCGGGCCTTCGCGTATACAATTGAAGGCATTCCGCAAGCTTGTCGACAACCACATACCCCCTGCGCGAACAATGGGGATTTTGATGACAGGTTCTGACCACGGAATTTGGGTACGCCGCTTTTTTCGGGAACTCAGTCAAGCATTGGGTGAGTTATGCAATGAGCTAGCTGCTACTGCTTTCACGGCATACAGCGCGAAGTGAAATATCAGCATCACCTCGCGCGCATACGTCGATGGTCATCGTGTAACTCAGCAGTAGTTACCAGGCCCCATTAGAATAATGGGAAACCAGAAAGCTGATGAGGCTGCCCGCAGGAGCTTAAAAACGAGAAACAGAAGTAAGATCTCCCTCGCGAAAAATGATGCCTCAGGTGACTGAACGAAACCGCTCATGGTCCCTTCCGCCGCGGAGTACCGTCACGCTCTTTCACATCGTAGAGCCAAACATCGGAAAGAGGATGCCAGAATGACAACATGCAGACATTGTATAATATACTGCGCCCTAGCGCAGCGTTTGCAAACTACATAGGATAGGTCAGAGTCCAAGCCCATATTGCGACAATGGTTGCTCACCTGTGACTGTCGAACATACATGAGTGATCCGCTTATGCCGAATCTAGGTGCCGTTTGCAGCGCAAAAGTGAATGCCTACACCCTGGACCCTCAACAATGCACCCGGTACTTGGTCAAGTCACTCTCCTTCCTTCCAGCGCAAGTACTTATCTGCGTTAGTATTTCAATATTTCAAGGGCAGTGGCGTCTCTACGACATTGTAGTCTTCTCCTGAGCCCATACAAATGCATTTTTACTTAATTCCCTGCAACAGGACTATTTTGTTTTTAATTCTTTATTGTATTTATTTTTTCTCTACTACTTTTACTACATCTACTGTCATTTCCCTTTCCTCGTCTCCCCGGAAAGTGTAATGTCGGCAAACCTCTAGGCATTTTTCCTCTGTAATAAAGAGACTCTCTCTCTCTCTCTCTCTCTCTCTCTCTCTCTCTCTCTCTCTCTCTCTCTCTCTCTCTCTCTCTCTCTCTCTCTCTCTCTCTCTCTCTCTCTCTCTCTCTCTCTAACACACACACGCATGAATAAATGAAAGCAACAACGCAGTTCCATTGTACAGGGCAACATGCAAAAAATCACAGCTTAAGCGAAAGTTCTGGAATATTATAGCTCAACATGGCTGCGTGGTCCATGCCTGCAGAATTGAAAGCAGCAAAAATTAGAGCAATTTTAAAACCTGGAAAACAACCAACCCGACACAAATTTTACTCGTCCCAGAGTCCTGCTTATCTGGATCTGCAACATCGTGAAAAACATTATCTTTAGAAGAATGACTTGGTACGTGGAAAGCAGGAACCTTGGTTAACCTGAAAAGAATGGCCATCGGCAACATCGTCGCTCTCATGGCGTCACCAATGAACAATTACATCGCGAACTCATAGCAACTGTGCTATTTCTATGGACATAAAGTCGGTACTTGATTCGGTCTCTCATAGCCATTCTAGAGTAACTAGCTGCTGTTGGTCTTGATGGCAAACTATGTATAAATTGCAAACTACTTGGAACGACGAGAACTTATTATGAGAAATCAGAAGGGCCCTACTTTGTGTCACAATATACAGAAAGGAGTATGCGAAGGAGCGATTTTGAGTTTTCTTTTGCTGAACCTTACGCTAATAAACCCAAAGCGTGTTCTCCCTTCGGCCGACAAAGTCACAATTTACGCTGATGACATCTGCATTTGGAGTGAGGCGGCAAGGTCACGTCGGTCCGCGAGGGCCTTTTAGGGGTCCGCGATGCTTCTCCAAAGTCTTCTTCTCCCCCCATTCATTTCTCCTCTCTTTTTTTTGCCAAGCATTGCTGCTAATGCAAAAATGTAGCTTCGCTGCATGACCTCTACGTTTTTTTCGCCTGGTGGAGAGTGCTCGGGTGGCCAGCGCAGGCCAGGGAAAACCGGGCTAGACGAAACCCCACCAGGTGAGTGCGCAGCCATCACTACCCAAGGCTCGCTCAAATAAAGTTTACCCCTCCCCTTCCTCCTCGTAGTGTATATCTTAACGTCGGCTTTTTGCACAACAAGTCAGCCATGCAAAAAAGCCACGTACACAAAGAGCAGCATGTAAGTGTATGAGCGACTGTTAGCTCCAAGAGCAAATCTTCTGACAATAGGACATGCATCAGCATAAAAGCCAGCCTCAAAATGGGGACATTGAATGTGTATCGGTGATTTTAGCTGCACGTGATAATTTCTTGACACTGAGCCATCACTTCTGCAAGCGAAAGAGCGGTCCCAAGTATACTCATGGTTGAGGACCACTGCTCTAAAGCGTGTCTGGATACCTTGCTCCCAAGGGTCTTCGCCCTTCGCCCGAGAAAAGCGTAGCCATGGCATTCACACGCAAGCGGATGACATCAATACTCATTAATGCTTGGGGGCCGCTTCCTGCATGATGTGCACACCCAAAAATGCCTTGGGGTAACTATAGGGATCAGAACCTCTCCTGGTGCCCTGAGGTCCAGATACTACGTACTCGCATTTCCTCTGAGGCGCAAGGTATTGCGTACCAGTCTTGCACAGTATAACTAGATACTAATAACGCGTTACCGGTAACTATAGTTGCTATTTTCAGTAACTTGAAATTCGTCACTTTTAAGTTAGAGAACCTTGTAACTGTAACACTTACTTTTTCTCGCAATAACTGTAATAGGAAATGCTGTTACAGTTACTTCCTTTTTTATAATAAAATATCCAACAGAAAAACTCGTTAAATGCCGACGTACAGATCGTGCTTTCCACTCTTTCGGACTTTATTTTTTCCCATATCCTATCCACCTTTAACCTTTGCACAACCGAGTTCTCTTTGAGTTTAGGAGACGAGATCGCTAAGGGCATTATCTTCCCTGCGAAGACCTATAGTCGGAGGTCAGTCTTTAAGGGGACTTAAAACATTTTTTTTTTCGTATTTAGTCGACCCGAAGCAAGAAAGAAAGGAAACTAGCCATCAAACCTCTGCTCAGGAGGCCGCCGTCCTAACCTTGCAAAGAAATGCCACCGAATAGGGGCCCACCACGAAGGGGCACCCATAAGGACACCCAGGGTGCATCAACAAAAAAGTTGATGCAACGAAATTAGACGTACGCAACAATTGCTGATGCTGAGCTCGAGTGTGCCCTCTTTTAGGTTCCCTTCGTATAGGGATTGACCGCGTGAAATTTTTACTACCCTCATGGCGTTGTACGTTTTTATTAGAACTCTATTATTTAGTTTGCCATCTAATACTTAGTTTTGTGCAGTAACGGAAAAATAACGACGTTACTTTTTCACAGCATTTGTAACAAGTTACTTTTGGAAACTACGTAACTGTACCTGTAACATAGTTACTTTTTTGGCTTGGGTAACTGGAACTGTAAAACTGTTACTTTTTGCTGGTAACGTGCTCATGACTGTTGCGTACGTTGCCGGAAGTCAATGGGGCAGTGAGCGACTGTCGAGCGATGGTGCGGATCTGCAAGGCTTATGTCGATGGCTTGCTGCCTTATAGCCTGTCTGTTTTGCAACGGCTGCCGACCACAAGTAAAAATCAGCACGATGAGGCAAGAAATAGTCGTCTGCGCACCTGTCTTGGCCTTCCCGAGGGCTCTTACAGGTATGGAGGCTGGTTGCTTGCCCATGGGTGTTCTTCAGCTTCAGGAAACAGTTCGAATATACCTGATGTGTCCGTTGCACTGCACACAAAGACCAATTTCTTGAGCCTTATTGTACAGCGCAACAAAAATTGCAGCTTCGCGGAAACGATAGGCTCTATAAACATATATGTATCCTCCCAAGCGCGACAAACCATACCGCCTGATTTCCAATTAAAATTAAAATTAAAATTAAAATTAAAATTAAAATTAAAATTAAAATTAAAATTAAAATTAAAATTAAAATTAAAATTAAAATTAAAATTAAAACTAAAATAAAATTAAAATTAAAATTAAAATTAAAATTAACACACCTCGACTAAGCTCAATCAAAACTATGCCTCAAATTTGCCTCCTTCAACTCGTGCTTGCCCACATCAGTGGAAGATACTATTCTCATATGATCCACATTTTTACTGAAGGCTCATGTAAACGCTTCATGGCAGTTCATCCGGCGTCTTCGTTTCGTCAACCGGCCAAGCGCTGTCATACCGCTTTGAACGGGCAACCTCATCCACGTCTGCCGAGCTTCGTGCAATTGAACAAGCACTCTGATACATCCTTGGTCAGCCACCTGCGGAGTATAGGCTATATTCACGGATTAGATGACGGTGCTATAGACCTTACGCAGTGCCAGCTGCTTCAGCCTTCACGAGCATGTATCCCTCGACCTCACCTAGCTGCACTATCTAGCCTACGTCGCCGGGCCCCATGTGACCTTAGAGTGGACACCCGTACATTGCGGAATTCTCGGCAGCAAAAAAGCAGATGAGGCAATTCGTGGATGATTACAGTTGCGATATTCAAGGAAAATTTTATTCACAAAGCACGGAGTTGCAGCGGTATAGCGAGGTATAGCTTACCTTAAAGGGACAAAACCTGGTATTTACCTGAAACCTAGCACCCCTTCCTACAACATATAGGTAGACTCCGGCCTCACAATGAGGGTGTCAGAGCGTATTCCACGTCGGCTAGTTTACCATAGGTTTCTGCAAATACAGATGTTGTACGCCTGCCCTTCGCAAGGACGGACACGACTGCCCTTATATCTACCATTCTCCGCCTCGCCTCGGTGAGTCACTGGTCCCACCCTGACAATCGTCATAGAAGATTACACCATCTGGACTCCTACTGCAAGTTTCGGTTACCTCCTAGTATTCAGCGAAACCACGCCAGCCTGTTTCCCCGACTACGGCTTGGCGTAGCCTTTACCCGTCGCTACAAGCACCTCATCGGCGTTACGAGTGACCCCGATTGTGAAACATGCCATGTACCAGAGACTATTTCGCGTGTTATCTGCCACTGTCCACGCTACGCGCATCCTCGAGAACAATTAGCGAGAACATTGGCCCGTTTGGACTGTCGTGTGGTGTCGGAGGAAGTACTGCTGGGACCTTGGCCAGACGCGCAGCGTTCCCACAAGGCAGTTAAAGCTGTGCTGACACTTCTGCGCAGCTTTGGCCTCTCAGCGATATTGTAGTTGAGGCCCGTCCGGTTAAACTTTAACACATGCACAGTATAAGTATAGGCATCTTCTGTACATAGCCATTTATTCAGTTCTCCGCCATCTTCATCTCTCTCGTCCTATATCCACGCCCTTTCCACCCCTTTCCCTCCCCACACACAGAATAGCTGGCCAGATACACTACCATCAGGCCGACCTTTCTGTGTTTTTTCATTTCAATAAAATTCCTCTCTCTCTCTCGGCTGCATCTCAATGCAGCAGTCACGAATCCCTACCGCCATCGCCAAGGTGAAGCCACAAATCCTCGTTGCGGTAACTGTGGATACAGAAGAGCAAGAGCAGTGTCCGGCATACAGCCAGGAAAGAAATCACCTCGCACAAAAGATCGGCTGCACCAACTGCGGGTCTTTGACAGATCTTTTTGGACCCTCGCCATCTCCATCATCTCAGTGAAAAGTGTTAGCGTCATTATTTGATTTTTTACACGACATCGGCGTCGCTGAGACGATTTGGGACTAAATATGCACATCCTGTGAGTCCATCCGGACTTCTATATATATACGTCACCCACTCAAAACTACATGTCAACTTTTTTTCACCTCTTCCTTTTTCCCCTCTTTCTTCCGCCATACTTCACTTTAAGGCTTTTAATCCCTGCTCCCTAACCCCGCAGAGTAGCGACAACCTGCCAGCAGACCTCTTCCTTTCTTCCAATAAAGAGTCCCTTCAGCATCCGAATTCCGGATGCTGAAGAATTCCGGATCCGAATTCCGGATGCTGCATATATCCATGCAGCAGTTCCTAGAACGACCGCAACTTCTTCAGCCGTTGTTTGTGCGCCTGGTGGGCGTATACAAGCAACGTTGGCCTTGCATAGGCGGCGGCTGAGAAAACTGTCCGCTATGATTTGTTTTAGTTGTACGCCGCGAAGGCATTGCTAGCTCAACGTCTTTTATTTCTTTTTCTTCGCAGATTCGGTTGGTTGGTTGGTTGACGCAAAGAAAACACTAGCGCATACCTACACTGGGGGATTGGCCGATCTCATTCGTGAAGATCGTTGAATATTAAAATTAAGGGAAATGACCAATAATAATAATAAAAAAAAAGTGGCGAACTTCGTTCTTTAGCTGTATCACTTCGATCGAAATGCCGCTGTATCAGTGTGAGAAATTAATCGCCGTGGACGAGGTAAAACAGAAAATACATTTCAGTTTAAACCGAACGCATTTCAGTCGTGTGCGCGCTTACGGCCGGACCTGCTAACAGGCACTCCAATTCGGCCCTCGGGTTGTATACACTGTGAGGCGCAGACATCAGCAGCTCTGAACGTGATTCCCAGGTGGTCTAAATTAAGCCATTTGTAAACTCCCCCCATCCCTTCCTCCTATTAATGCTATTCTCACAGCTGATGAGTAGCTTTGCTTAAACTTAAACTCAGCTCCGAGCGCAAGTTGAAATCATTGTCTGTCTGTTCGTCAAACAGCCAGCTCAATGGACACACCGCGGTGCATTTAGACGCAGGACGAGCGAGGCGGTGACAAACCCTCATTGCAGGAGTGTATAGCGAAATGCTGTTATGCGACAGCCATCGCGATGGAAGAGAGGCCGCTTTTTGAATCACCGCACGCGCACCCAGAGACGTCACGTCATCGTGTCGGCCCATTGAAAAACTGCACGCGCACAATGGAGCGCATGCGGCGCGCTGCAGACAGACGAAGTGACGCTGAAGGGGAGACAGCTTCCATTAGCTTTTAGAGGACGAGCTGGCTCGGCTCGTCATGTCCTCGCAACAAAGGGGGGCTCCTGCGCGGCTCCCGCTTTCCGCCCAACAGTATTGCGTGTAAACACAGCCCGTCCAACGACGGTATACCTGTGGGCGAAGAGAATGCAAATACGACGGCGTATACGAGACGTATGCGGCACTGTGCGTATTTGTATAGATGTGTACATACGCAGTTGTTATCGAAGTCTCTTGGTGCTTTCCGTGCGAGCTTCGGTTAGCTCGTCTGTCAGTGAGGATCCGCACTCACTAACGGTAACTGCGACGATTCGTCTAGCCCGTATACATTCCGTAGGTGAATGCGAAGAGATCTGTTTGCTCCGCAAACATTTTCTTTAGCATTGCACGTAGAAAGGCCTCGTGTTTTCAGAGTAAACGAACGTGTGTAACCTATTGCTTTGAAATGATGCGGCCGTGAAGGTCCGCAGGTATATTAACGTAACCTGGTTCGCGATTATAACTGTTCTTTTTTTCCTGTTTTCAAGTTGAACTTGAGTTGCCTGTGTGACAAGCCTTAAGTTAGAGTGGTCACAGGTCGCTTTCTTTTGTAGGCGATGGAAGTTCGCTTCATGCTGCTTGCTCGAAGATACCTACGGGCCAAGGTGGGGCTGCCTTACTATCAGGGGTGCAATATCTCGTAATAGTGACATGTATCTAAGTATGCGGCTTTTCGACATAAAAGAGAAGTTGACGCCTATTGTTTTCCTTCCATGGATGTTATCGCTGGCCCAAGTTTCTTTCGGAGCGTTTTGTCAGGCTCCAAGTCTGTGCCCAATGGGTACTCGTGAATCGCTAGACACTTTCGAAAGCCTTTGTAGATAATCTGTAGAACTGCGCGATGGCTATCCTGGCCTTTCAGAACTTCAGTTCCTCATTACGGCCGTCGAGAGGTTGAAGTGCATTTCTTCGTCCTGACCACTGGCGGAACGGGTTCTTGCGGATCCATTGGCCAGCAACAACCCTGTATCGAGCTTAAAAGCTTGGTCGTCTCTTTTTGGCTCAAAGAGCTGGCGGCGGCGCTGGGGGTGTGCTATCTAGTTACTGTCGAGTATGAGTAGGAATTACCATCGACGGCTCCACGGTTATGCTTACGGTGCTTTGTTGGACTATATCCGAGCCAACGTTCCCGACAGCAAGTACTACATAGTGTGGGACTCAACCCAGGCCGGCCGCCCGACTACAGACGCTGGCTCTTTGGGCCTTATCACCGGAGCCTTTTAGACTATCTGAGTGAAAACTATCTGTTTACGTACATTTAGACACACTCGCCCCCACCGTTTTATGCTGCAGAGCAAACTTTCGCAACTAAAAAACAAAACAAAAAACTATAGCCCCCTGGATATAGCTCCAACTCGCTTCTTATCCACTAAGCCTTGAGCCTATGAAATAAACGCAAATACAACAACAATTCACCGAACATTTTAACATCGCTTTCTAACTCGCAATCTAATTATTTTTTGAGAAAAAGATACCCTTTAGCCCGCGTTCTGTCCTGTTTTGGTTTAAGGGCCGCAAAAATATCGAATTAAGGTTTTATGCGAGAAAGTTACACTATGCTAGATGGCCCGCCACTGTGCACGGCTAGGTAATAATTTAGACGCCCTAGGGGCCAATAAATGAACCTCCCAGTGGTGATATTGAGGCGGTGATGGCGTCACCAAACGTCGAATGTTTATTAAGGCTAAAAGCTTTTATGTGTAGTCGTTCAGTCGAGCTTCAGCGTCATTGAGGGAATCACCGTCTCAAAGAGATATCCGTTCGAAGCACTCCGTAGAGCGAGCCGTTCTTTTGAGCGAGCTTAAACTGGAAAGTATACCGAGGGGTGGCCGTTCACGACAGTACACCGCAGGCGAAGAAAGCGGAACAACGCAGCCGAAAGAGGGAACAAGCAAGCAGTTAAGCTAATTAAGCTAACTAATTATGGTAGAAAAATGTGGCTGACGAAGCGAATTTGTATGGGAGACATAATAACTGCCAGTAAAATAATCCCGCCCGAAGAAAAAGAAAGATATGTGGACGGTGGACGTCAATGTGGAAAAAGAAAACCGGAAACAAAGTGCATCACGTGTCTATCAAATCGTGTGTCTATCTTTAATGCATCGCCACTCAGGTTTTCGTCTTAAGTCGTCTTAGGGGTGACATAACAGGCCTTGCGAATTTTTGTAACTTTATTGCTATACATTCTACGCAGACGACCTTACTCTTTGGTGCACATCTGGGTCTCCTGGGTCAGTGCAGGACACCTTGCAGCAAGGTATCGATGCAGTCACTAGGTATCTCGACACTGTAGGCCTGTCTCCCGCACCTGAAAAGTCCGAATTGCTGCTCATTTCGAAAACTCGCTATCAGCGAGAACACAATCACCTGATCACACTCACAATGGTAGGTCACCCCATCCCTCGCGTAATATCCTGCCGAATTCTTGGACTGCATATCCATGAATCATCTAATCAGGCTAATGTGGCTGCAACAGTTAAAGTTTGCCATCAGCTTACCCATTTAGTGCGCCGCATTGTCAACAAGCACGCGGGGCTACATGAGGGTCAAGTTAGGCAGCTAGTACATGCCTTAGCTTTAAGTAAACTTCTTTATACAATTCCATATCTTTCTCTGACTTGTCACCAAAGACATCAGATTGAGGTTGCACTTCATACACTGTATAAGACCGCCCTCAACGTTCCAATTAATACGTCCACTCAGCGCCTATACTCTACGGGGCTGTTATTGCCTCTGGGAGATCTTATACAACAACATAAAGACCGGCAAATGGCGCGTCTTTCTAGCACAAAACAAGGACACTGGATCCTTCACCAAGTTGCTCTCAAGCCTATTGACTTGCCTGTCATCACCCCTCCTGCGCCGCTCCCAGATAACCTCAGGATAGCTCCCATCCCAAAAAACGTTGCAGCTGATACCAATCCAGGGAGACGATGTGCTCGCGTTGTCAATCATGTCCATCCAATTGATTCTACGATAGTCTACACGGATGCATCACGGACGCACGTCGGAGCAGCCGCATATTCCATCGCAAGTGGCAATGAAGTAGTGACACACACCCTTGGTCCTTTCACTAATCCCCCACCTACAGCGACTCTAGAGACTCTCCCAATAATCACCAGTATCCAGGACCTCTCATTACGGCCCCCTAACCCCTCAGGATATACCATATACACTGATTCAATGCAAGCTATTCGCGCCATTCACATGGGTAGGATTCCTGAAGAACTGCAGTATGATCTACGCAAAGCCTTAACAAAGCTACGTCCCCACATTGTCACACTGAGGTGGATTCCTGGTCACGCTGGAATCCCAGGCAATGAGGTTGTGCATAACCTCGCCCGCGAACTTCTGCACCGGGCGCCTGGGATTCCCTGGCCTTATCCACCGACGTGGGACACTACTCTCCACTACAAACAAGAAATAAAGCTTCACTACAAGAACATCAGAGAAACTCTTCGTACACTTCCTGTTCCAGACAAATCTCTAACAACCACGCAACTACGCATTCTTCGACGCGTACAGTTAAATACCATCCTTACACCTGCTCGTTCCTTCCTCTATCGTATCCGACACTCACCAACATGTCCCAATTGTCCCGAACCATACGCTAATTTAGAACACTGCATTTTCGCCTGCCCCATTGCAATTCAATCCCCACATTTTCCCCACCCACCTCCTTCAACGTGGCGGACTTGGCTAGCCTCGGACCAGCTCTCGGACCAGTTGGCGTTGGTGAACCTGGCCCGGGACATTCTCGACGCTTAATGTTGCGTTTGAATAAAGTTTTTTCCTCCTCCTCCTTATTGCTGACGTTCACATCGGCGGTGCTTGGTTTATGGAATTTTTATGATCAAGAAGAAGGCAAAAATCGAAAGAAAAAAAAACCGCGACAAACATTTTTAATATATTTGCAGTAAGAGACAGCGATATATGTTTGTTTAAAAGGAGTGCATATACAGAACAATAATTAGTGTCGATAGCAGGTGACCGTACAGCTACGAGTATACGAGCGGACATGTTACCACCAGCACGCGGGTTCACCCTAGCTCTGCCGAGCGGCCACATGAACAAAAAATGTTGTTTGTGTCCCCGAAAGCTACTTGCAGCCAGAAATCAGGCACGGACTACCTATTTTTGGACAAAAAAAAAAAAAGATCTCAAGCTGTAAAAATTCCATATGGTCAAAATTGATGCCGCTTAGTAAGCGTCGAGCTGCAGACGGACCTTTCGCCTTCGTTGGTACCATGAAAACATTCAAGATGACACGCACAGTTATGCAGGTCACCTAACCTAATGAAGCGTTGAAATCGGCCGAATGTTTTCTTTTTTTTTTATCGAGCATTAAATGAACTACCATGATGCACTATTATTGCAATGTGTTAACCGACGGCCAGCGGGACGGGACCCACGGACATTTTCAAAGCTTTACATGGCCCAAACTTGGCTGTCATGTAGATTAGGTAACTGCGAGGGCACAAGTTAAACTAACTTCCCAAGGGTTTGGCCTCGAGAGACGCTCAAAGCAACCAAATTATCTACCAGTACACTTGAAGCCTACAGGCACAGTAATTCACGGACTACGGAGCACTGCTCGGATATATCTTGGTGGTTTCACTCACGTACACTCTTAATATGGTTCGATATAAGATCCAGTTAGTAAACGGACAATTTTGCAAAAAACAAAAATGTTAATTAGAACCACGTTCCAAATAAACAATTAAGCGAGTCGACGTTTATTATAGCTATATGGAACAGTGTTCCAATATAGCAAACAAACACGGCACAAAGACAAGAACAAGGCCCGGCGTCCTCGGGAAATCACTAAGGTTTGCATAAGGGACTAGGCTTACTTTTCTCCGGATTTGCGTTTATTAGAAACGAAGAGCTGATTTCTGATTTTTAAAAATGGTCGCGTATCTGCTCTCTTTGCTGCAAATGTCGTCGAAAGACGATAATCTTCTACCGCCGCTGCCACGTGACTGCCTATTTTCTCTCTCCCGGCCGCTTACATCTCACGATATTCGCCAAACCTCCGTTACGTTTATGGCCTCCCATAATAAACGTCATGGAGGTTTACTGAACGCCATCAATTTTCCCGCGTTCACATTGATTGCTCGCCATCTGGCGGGGCTATTTGTTACTGTTGGCCTATAGTGCTCGAGCCACGCACTCGAGACTTGAGCGCGAACCGTTTTTTGTATTCTGTGGTTAAAACACTGCACTTAACGCACTTTTTCGTTCGCTATCATCAAAATGAAATTACGCCAGCGTTCTAATTTTATTTAGAGGAACACGGCTAGTATCAGTTGTGTAATTATGTTTTGCCGCAAATATGCTGCAGGCAAACGGACACAGAGAGACTATTGTCTTTGAAACTGTGCCAGGCCCTCGAAACGAATCGGCCAGAAATGGATAAAAGCGGCGCTTACCATGCCTGGAATGCTGGTTAGATTGCTTGCTGGCCCACTCACTCGTTAGCAGGCTTGTTCACTAGGAAGGTTCATTTTCACATTTAACGCTACCTAGGGAGAAAACGGCGCATCCAAGACGAAAACAGAGCAGGGAAAACTTCGTCTTGGATGCGCTGTTTTCACCATGAACATTGACCAACTTGCCTAGTTCACCGCGCTACCTAGGGAGGCGTGAAATGTCGTTTGCGTAGCTATAGCATTGTTTTCGATGTAGCTATGAGCCCGCTTGTCTCAAGGGCCGCCAGAAACTTTCAAACGCAGTCCTCGCGCAACTTTTATCAACGCCACTGATTTCATCCATCACATGGGGCTCTGCCGAGACACGAGGGCTTGCGGAGCGTTTAACAAACACCCTGTCGTCGCCTTTTCGAGGGCTTTTTGACAGAGACAGAGCCGGAACAAGTGTTTGCAGAGACTCGCGCGCGCGTCAAAGCGGCGGCCGAGATCAAACGGGGCCGCAATCGAGCGGCCGCGAAAAATGTCGCCCGGGGTCAAGCTCGACGCTCTCGAGTTGAGGTCGTGGTTGCGCTTTCAACTGGGCCGCGGGTCACGCTCAGCGGCCGATTTGGGAACCGACCGGCCGTTGTCCGATTAGCGCCATACGGATGCGCCGTGAGGCAACGACACGATAGCGCGCGCACGCTTGCACGAGGGGCTTTTTGCGCACCGGCCGAGAACCGGCGCTCACACTCAGATGCCTCCTTGCGGGTAAAATCTCTGGGCTTTTCCGTCAACGCGTACTTTGTTAGCGGTAACATATCTGACCTGGGTTGCGGCTTTGGGGCGCCGGGGATCGGATAATCTGCTGATTCGGCTTTAACGCGAAAGAACAAATTATATTTGTGGGGCGTAGGTTTTCTTATAGCTTTTTTTTTTTACCGTGAAGCTTGGTTATCATTGTTAATATCGTTTGCATGCTAGTAAAGGGAAATAAACTTACCGCGGACAATTTTACAGCAGGCTATAAAAGTGTAGCTTTATGAGCCTTTCATGGTGGTAAAAAATGCTTTTCATGCTTGAAAATAAAATAAAAAAAAAAGCAGGAAGTGCTTCCTTTTTTTTCATATCCTATTCTTGCGACGTATAGTAGCTTGATGTCTCAAAAACGTGAGCTAGGCAGGCGTAAATTCCCATGGGAGCACGATACCAGACGCTACATACCGAAAGATTGGAGATGCAATATGGTTCGGACGTTCGCAACAGCGCATTTCGGTTGGTTTTCGTGGGCTTCTCAACAATGTCCACCAATATAATTTCGCGTTTTGCGACATCATACACAGATATCGGAGAGGGACCTGGAAGTGATGGTGTTGGTGGTGGTGATGATTTTTATTGACGAAGGGATCTAACCTTGCGTGATATGCCGGCAATTGCTCCCCCGAATAACACCTTCTTGGCGCTATGCGCGGGAAATCACCATGAGTCACTGATGCATCAGGTGCAACCCCGAGGATCAGGCGCAAAATGTCTCTCCTGGGGATCCAATGGCCTATAGGAAGCATTATATCATCCAAAGAGGCATGCGGAGCGGCTCTCCTTCGAAATTCTTTAACAAAAGCTAACCTCTCGGTCGCATGCTCTCGGCAGTCCATAAGAAAATGCCCGACATCACCTGCTACACGACACTGCGCACAGAGGTGAGGAGATGAGGTACAGCTTATCCACCCATTTCCTTGCGTTATTGCAATGTTGCCGCCTCCGAGGTTGGGGCATGCTGCCAGACATAGGCCCAATGATCTTCAGATGTATATCGAATGGTTTTTATCTGGTCGTTATCTGTTTAGCCGTTATACCGCTCACCATTTTCCGTGGTGGGGCTCAATTTGAACTGGCAACGTACTATAGTGTGGAGGGAGTGAAAGCGTGGTGATAAGGACCGGAGAAGGGGGTTGGGGCAATGGGAGAGGGGAAGACCGTTTGTTCAGGGTTTCGTTGAATGAGCGTAAACGTGCCATTATAAAAGCGAGAGCGTTGTATGGCTCTTTGGAAGGTTGCTCTCGAATGACCCCGCGGCGTCGACACGAATAGTAGCAGAACACACGGGACCTATAGGGAAGGCCAGAGGTGAACTATGGAATGCCAGCCGTGTATAAGAGGTGATTAGGGATTAACAAAGATAATGAATTATTGATTAGTTATTGACTGTGATGATTAGAAAGGAGATAATTACAGATTAAGGGGGATAAATAGGGATTAGGATGAGTTGAGGTTGAATGATTATTAGTAAGGTGTGGTTAAAGTGGATTAAGGTAGGGACTAAGATGGAGTATCGTGGGTTAGGATAAATTGAGGTGGGTTAAGATGGACTAGGGATGGTAAAATAGCATGGCTGCTGAGTAGACGTGTCAGGGGCTACGAAGAATTCGCTGGGGGCCGACGAACGAAAGAAAATAGAAGAACGAACGGAAAGCGGAGAAGACGGCCCTGCAGCGTATACGACACCGCCACAGCTTACGCCGCCAACGCCTCCCCGAGTCGCCGCCAGTGTTTATACATACCATCACGCGGCCCCGAGCGGCGCCCGCGTTCATACGTGCTGTGTACGAGTGGTTCGGATTTCGGACCCTCGCTTGCGAGGGTAAACTGAACTTCGTGCGCAGAGAGTCGCCCCACCGCCGCGCATCGCGACGGACGTTCTCCGTGCCACTTCCCCGATCCTATAACGCAATGTAATCAGTTTTCCAGTCATTAAACAGTTTAATCTCTTTCCAAGACAAGTCCTTACTAACACCCGCCACTCTGACATGGCGCAGCCGACAGGATCGGGATTTGAGGCCACGGAACGAACGGACGAGGAGACGAACGACGCGGACGAACTGCACCACGACTACGAGAGTGCACGCGGACGAGGGGCAACGACGGACTCCACGTCAACGGTGATCGACCGGCTGCTGATTTCAACGGAACGCGACGTCCTGTGTTCAACGAAGAAGCAGCAGTTGGTGAACGAACTACGATCACGAGGGCTACCTTGCTCTGGCCGTAAGGACGACATCGTCTCGCGTCTCCTAGAGGACAACGAAAAACGTCGCCAGCTCTCCAAACGATCGAATGTGCCAACGATACTTCAGGCTGCCTACGACGACAAATGGCAGACGAACCTGCAAGCGGCGCTATTCGAGAACAGGAGGCTGCGCGAAGAACGAGAACGTCTTCGGAGACAACTGGCGAGAGTCGGCCACACGTTTCCCACGGTGTCAAAGCCAGCGGCAAGCCTCCAACGATACGACGCACACCTTGATCCGGAGACGCGCGGCAAGCACAACGGCACGCACACGGACGAAACGACGCATGCAAAACGGTGCACCGCCCGCTCATCGGACCTCTCCCAGGTGATCGCCACGGTCAAGGAAACTCAAGCGAAGATAAGTGAATTCCTGGCGAGATCACGAACAACCGCGGCTCTGACACCGAGCCAACCGACAAACTACACCACCAACGCGCAGGTCCTTTCGGCAACGAGCAACGAGACGCGCCACGTACGCAGCGCGCACGAGCCAGAACGCAGCACGCACCTGGCACCCGCTCCCCCGGTCCAGACCTCGCCTACGAACGGTACCGTAACGAAATCGGTGGAGCTCACGAAACAAACGCCCAGAGCACCGAACGCAACCGAGCCAGTGCATACGAAATTTTCCGCACGTGCTGTCCCGGCCCCAGTCCACGCAACCAACGACAACGCACCCCGATTGGTGGACATGGCCCTGACAATCGAGACGCAAAGTGCACAAAACGCACCAGTGGCGACGAACGACATCGAACCCGGATTGGTGGAGCTCACCACCACAGCCGAAACGAACAGCGCACGGAACGCACCCGAGCTGGTACGCACGACAACCATCGCACCCGCTGTTCCAGTCCAGGTACCGCCGACGAACGACATCGTACCCAGACCAGAGGCGCTGACCACAACCAACGAAACGCCCGACGCACGGAACACGACCAAGCCAGCACGCACGGAGGAAACGCTATTCATGACACCCTCCGGTCCCGCTGCTGCCTTCCGGACTTGGCCAACGAACGTAACAACCGCAGGAACAAACCTTGCCACGAGAAACGAAACGCCAAGCGCACGTGGTTCAACCCAGCCGGAACGTACGAGCTCTCCGGCACCCGCTGCTCCAGCCCAAGTTCACCCAACGAACGACACCGCACTCGCGCGGGTGAACTCGTCTACGAGCAACTACGCACCCAGCGCACGCGGCCCGTTCGAGCCGGAACGTACAAGTTACCCGGCGTCCGCTGCTCCGATCGAGACTCATCCGACCAACACCACCATGGTACAGGAGGATGCAGCCGTGAGCGTACGGGCACCAGGCAAACGAGACGCCATCGAGCCTACTTGCACGAGAGGAATGCCTACCACACCACTTTCGAAACAACCGGCAAGCAACGAGAGCTTTGGCGACGACACGGTCACGGCGAGAACAACGAACGAGGCCGATCCACACGAAAGCATCGAATGCCCTACCGATCAGCCACGCCAACTCACGACAACGCCACGCCACCACAGGCTGAACGAAAAGGCAAACGGCTCCCGAACCGTACGAAACGCACACCTCGAGCAAAACAACGCCCTCAACGCACCGAACTCGCCACAAGACGAAACGCACGCCAACGTTCCCACGCGCATCAAACCCGCAAGAAGCTACACAGACTCAATCGCCGACGGAAGCGACGTGACCAACGCAACGCCGTAAATGCTCCCAAGTTCACGTCCGACGAAACGAATCCCACGGTACGCAAAAATCAAGTCAGTTTGAAATTCGCCGACCTCTTCGAAACGAACGCCCACTAAACGAAGTTTATCCGGAGCAACGAAAAAAAAAAAAAAAAACACGTCAGCATCGAGCAACTGCGCAAACGTTCGTGCACAGTCGCGTCTCTGGATACGAACGGACGTCAAACAACGCGGACACCCACAGAGCTCGCGGATAGCTCCATCGGGCGCCAACTCGGTGAAGGACCTGGGGACAGATCCTTCTAAAGGGAGGTCGTGTCAGGGGCTACGAAGAATTCGCTGGGGGCCGACGAACGAAAGAAAATAGAAGAACGAACGGAAAGCGGAGAAGACGGCCCTGCAGCGTATACGACACCGCCACAGCTTACGCCGCCAACGCCTCCCCGAGTCGCCGCCAGTGTTTATACATACCATCACGCGGCCCCGAGCGGCGCCCGCGTTCATACGTGCTGTGTACGAGTGGTTCGGATTTCGGACCCTCGCTTGCGAGGGTAAACTGAACTTCGTGCGCAGAGAGTCGCCCCACCGCCGCGCATCGCGACGGACGTTCTCCGTGCCACTTCCCCGATCCTATAACGCAATGTAATCAGTTTTCCAGTCATTAAACAGTTTAATCTCTTTCCAAGACAAGTCCTTACTAACACCCGCCACTCTGACAGACGTGGGGACGTGCATACAAAAAAGACCCGTCAGAACAGTTGGCCAGGCTTGTGACTTCAAAGCTCCTAAGAAGACTTAATTGTTCTGAGATTTCTGGAGGCGCGTTGAGAAGTAATCACATAGAGCGATTTTGATGAGCGACGCTACAAGCGTAACTAAATGGGTACATTATACAGGTAATGTGAGCGACAGCGAAAAGTGACAAAATTAACACACGGCCCATGGGGCCCCCTATCATTCTCGCTGTCTAGTTTGCCGCCAGCGACTGCTGTGGGTACAGGGGGGAAGGGGGGGGGGGCGGTTGGCGGCAGTGCAATCATTTTTAGCTTGCGCTGTCGCCCCCACTTCCATGTTTACTGTACCCATTGAGTTACGGCGGTCGCGTCGCTCACCAAAATCGCTCCATGTGGTTGATGTAGACCTGATGTTCCGAATCACTGCAGCAACTCACGCTCATGATTGCGGTGAAAAACTACGCAAATTGCTTTAATTGTTATTTGCGATAGTGGAAATTTAACGTCTATAGTTCGCGAAATTCTAGTGGAACTACAGTAGTCGCGCGAAGTCATGACACGCATTTTGTCGGGTTAATCTGCCTCGTACATTTAGCACTCCCCTCTTCCGCTATCTTTTTTGTGCTCGCCTTTTGCTTTAAATTTTTCATTCCATGCATACATACAAAATAAACAACGCCAGAAAAATTCAGCGTTTTCTGTTTTCTGTAATGGAAACAACTTACACACTTTAGAAAAGTGACACTGAAATGAGATGGTCGAAGTCTTGTTTGTGGGCGCATTGTGGTGTATAACCAATGGAATTAGGAATTCTACTACTTATTCCAAATTTAGAGAATTTTTTTTTTGTAATGGGTGACAGAAGAGAAAATGTTGAGCCGTTTGCGGCCGCCGCAATAACCACAATAATGATGCCGCAGTGTTTTCGAACGCCTTTTTAAAACTATCCCACGATTTAGAAACTGTGATTTTTACGTACACGATTATGTTTACTACATGGTTACATGATCATAACCAACATCAACAAACTGGCGGGAAGGATGGTGGGAATAAAACAGTTCTTTCGAATGCATTTGTGTCGCCAAAAATGTCTGTGCATCAGCCCTAAAATCTTTTTATTTGTCCAACGGAATGTGCAGGGTGTTGCGACGATAATTGGAACACTCTAAAACGTTTTCCTGAGCGAACCGCCGCTCTGTTCGCGCTCAAACTTGCGGTGGTATATTTTTTTTTGGTGGTATATATTTATAAATATTTGTGGTATATTTTGTTTTATACCGGGCATAACGATGATACTTACCTGTGTATTCTGAAAATAAATACAAAGGATTTTCGCCTATGGGAAAATTGAGGCTGATTTGGACGTGCGAGCGAGCGCAAGTTGATGCTGGAACGATGGAACCACCTGGGGTATGCAGAGCGAAACGCACGTTTGGGATTCACGGTAGGAAGGAACTAATCGGTGGAGCAGACGATCAGAAAATGCATCTAGGAATGAGCTAGCAGACGATCATAAAACCCGGTTTTCGGGCTCGCGCGTCCAAAGCAGCCGCCATTTTCCGATAGGCGACAATCGTTTTTATTTATTTTCAGGATAAACAGGTAAGTACCGTCGTTGTTCCCGGTGTCAAACAAAAGAGACCACAAAATGCGACCTTCGCGTAAAGTTTGAGCGCGAACAAAGCGGTGGTTCGCCCAGGAGAAATTTTTAAAGTGTTCCAATTATCGTCGCAACACCCTGTATAGCTTAATCTGGTAAAATAAACAGACAATGTTTGCAGCTCACCTAAATCTTAAAGGGACAGACAACCGATTTCTGTGGAGTGCATACCCTCTAACTCATATGAAAGCCAGCGTTTTATGTACTGGGGTAACCAGAAGGAATTTCTAAATAAACAGGCCGGAATAATTTTAATTTGGCACTAAAATTTCTGAATTCTGAAAGGTGACACCGTGTAGTGTCTAAACGGGACACTACCGTACGTTTCCCAAGGCCTCCGTGATCAGCTTTCTGCGCGCCGTTACGGTGCGGCGACGGCAGCTGATCACGGAGGCCATGCGTGTTCAAGCAACTCCGTCGGTTTCAACACGTGATTCAGAAACAGCATAAAGGAATAGTCAAGGTTGCACATTATTATGGTTGTAGCCGAGGACAAGTTTTGAGATACCTCTTTTAATCTAACGTGCAGCTAAAAAGGAAACGGTTGCTAGCATTCCTTTTGGCGGGCGACGTATGGCTGGTAGACCTAAAAATTCAAATTTTAGAAGTTCTAGGCCGCGTCGGCAAAACCGTTTCGGGTTACGGTGTTTTAAGTGATGCCCTTTCATTCGGAATGAAGAATATATACTCGACAGGAATAGGTTGTTTGTCCGTTTAAATTTAGAGATCACACCTTTTGTAGCGATCTCAGCTATTGTTTGACTGCCGACGATGCCTTATTAGCTGAGAAATAAATAATTAAAGATGGCCTTCTCTCTCTCCCGGTAGCGTAGAACCGGAAATAGCGAAGTCTTGTGCATGACTTTATCCGACTGTCACCATCTTCCGTAAATCCGGTTTTGATTGGATTTTAGTTTTGTCGCAAAAACCGAAAACCCATCACAACTGTTCTTTGTGAGGACACCTTCGCATGGCGGCGCCCATGCTAAGTCCTTAATAAGGCCCTTGGACCACACCGTCATGAAGTCCCGCCCCTGGTCAAGCGCTCGCGTGTGGTGCGGTGCTGCCGCCTGGGAGAAGGGGTAGAAAACATCGATGCAGATGTCCTACAGTAAAGTTGAAATTGAGCTTATTATCTTAGACTTTTGCCACTGGCTGTTGTGCACATATTTTCTGGTCGTAAGTGGGCACGGTAGGTTCTTCCGTTCATTCGCATCCATCTAGCTTAGCTTGCACCCAAAAGTGAGGCATTTTATGGGAATCGAAACGAATAAAAAAGGAGCACTTGTGGAGAGGTAGCATATATCTTATATTGTTTGCAAGCTGAGGATTGATCCCATTGAGTTGATCCCATCGACCATAACTGTATCTTTAATGTGGTTTATACGCTGTTAGAGAAACTGCCCGCAGCCGCCATTTCTTGGTTTTCAGGGTCGCAGTTTGTTACACAAGTCAAGCTCTGTGCCCACGACACAGAGCGTGCATCAAGATTGCGTAATCAACACCGCATTTTCATTGTATGAGATCAGGCTGCGAAACCGGTGTAGACCCGTAAACCTGTAATCCCATGAGCCCGTGTAAAAGCTGGGTAAAACTCCACTTTAGATGGTCTCGGTGGAGAATTGATTTGTGCTAAGAGAAGAAAATCGCGCTCGAAAGTGGCGTATGAAACAGCAATTTAAGGGGACAATAGACGGTCACTCCTACTGAAATAGGAAGAGGCATCAAGGATATATGTAAGAATGGTTTATGTGTAGCGAAATTTTATGTCCAAGCCATAACAGGTGTTAAAAATTTGCTTGCAGCGATTCGTTCGAAACATCTTTTTGGTGTAGGTGGTGAATGAATACGGGCTTGAATTATCTTGAAGCAGGGCTAAGTCTATTTGGCAAGGGCAGGAGATTGGGTCATATGCGATATCGTGTACGGCTATTTGTTTCTTGACCAATCTGTTTACGCATTTGGGGGGACATTTCGGTTATGGAGGGATCGCTGCCCACTCCTTCACAGAGCACCTATGGGTTTTGTACTTGCTTGTTACGTACATCAGCGCAGTGCAAACCAGACTCCAATCTCGGAAGACATCGCGAGAGGTTGGTCCAGCTATATGTACGGAATTTTAACACTTTTTACCCCTACCGTTTTAAAGTGCACTCGTCAATATGCAGACGGACGAATTTCACTGCGCGCATTCGTTTTCGGTGTCCTTCTGTTATATGTAGACCGGGCAGCTCAACGCATTAACATGTCAACGAAATGGTACGGCGTATGAGCAGGAGGGCAGCGGCTTTTCATCAACGGCGATTGCTCGCGGACCACAGGCAGCCGTGCTCCGACCGGAGGCATAAACCCGCCTGCAGGGCACAGCAGCAGCAGCAGCAGCGAACCCGCTTGCGCGCGCGGCAGCCGTCTCGTCCATCAGCGGACGTGCAAAGTGTATACACCGGCGAGGCAGGGGGCAGCGCTGTGCGCGCAAGACAACCATCTCGGGGCTCGCGACAATAAACTACGCCGTTGGCAGCTAGGGCCGGGGCCACCCGCTTTGCCGGCTTTCGGGACACGTCATCCTCGCGCTCCTATCTGTCAGGGCAGGCGCTGCACTGCCGAAGAGGAGAGGCCCTGGGCTGCTGCTTCTCGTCTCTTCGTCGTCGACGAGAAACGAGAGCACGGCGCCGCGGGCGACAGCCTCAGCGACGGCGCCGGCAACTCCCGCCTCGCCGCCGCCGGAGTTCGCCGTTGCACCGCGGACTCGCCCCGAAGTTGTTGCTCGACTAAGGCGCCGGGCGCGGTCTCCTGCTCTATGTTTTTTCCTCTGCTCTTGTGAGTCTTTTTGCGGGCGTCTGCGGTCGACGGAGAGGAGATGTATCTCCCCTGCTCGCCGGCTGACGAGCAGCCTGCTGCTCGAGCAAGCAAGCGCTTCTCCCCATCCTCGCTCTCTGCCTTTCCGGTAGCCCACCTCCGTAGATCTACCGCTATCCGCTTCTCCCTCCTTTCTCCAACAACGTCACTACTGGAGTCCCGCACTGGGCGCTTCTTTGGGCATGTACCGAGCGTAAACAAGATGACGGCGGCTTGACGTTGTCTCCCAGGTCTACTCCGGGACTCCGCTTTCGCTTCCTCGTGGTCTGTGTGTGTATGTATACCTAGCACTCAGAATGAGCCCCGGAGTTGCGGCCCCGCGTCAGCCGGGAACGAAAAGAAAAAGAAAAAGGCCCGAGGAACTGGCGCGTAGGAACCAGGAAGAAGCCGGAACAGAAACTGATGGGAACGCTGGGCTCTCTTTTACCCTGCAGGCATTTTTGTTTGTTATGGCTGGCCGCCGACGGTGTGCCAGGCGTGCGGTCTGCATCACGCGAGATCCCGAAAACAACTATCTTCGAGTTGAGTTAGTCTGGTTCTTCAGCCGCCCACTCCTTCCCCCCTTCGTTTCCTCTTGCAGCCCAGCAGCCCGGCGTCCATTACGCTCGGTCACTGCTTCACGCGGCGCGTGTTGCGCATGGCGACGACTCTGTTTTGGCGCCGTCTCCGCGCTACGCGTTGTTTGCATGCGAGGACACGCGGGGTTGAATTGGCGCCCAACGTGAGACCGGCGCACTCGCGCGTTACATCACGGCCGTGCAGGACCGCACAGGCACTGCTGCCGCGGCCTGCGTGTACTGCGCGTGACGTGTGTACATACCGCGCATCGTGTACGGACTCGGAGGAAGCAGCCGCTGCAGAGGTGGCGCTGGGAGCCTTGGAACCCTTTCAAATGTCTCCGAACCGCATACATAGTGTGCTGGTTACGTCTATAGCATTATGTAACGACCATCGCAAACACTGCACTGGAGACGCGTTGTTGAGAAAGGCAAAAAAAGAAAAAAAAAGAAACCAAGAACAGAAAAAAGACAGAAAGAAGGCGTGTTTGTTTACTTTGTATCAAACATCAGCAGACACTCGCAGCTTAAAACAGGTCTTGCCCGTTAGTGTTAATTTCGGAGGATAAAACAAGAACCGATCTTTTAAATATTACATGCAGGAAAGAAGGGCGACATACCAATTTTACGTGTTTTGTATAATTTTGTATTAAAATTCTGGAGTAATTGGGGCTCATACATGCTCTTGCATTGTCGATGCATGCTATGAAAACGCTGTAAGTGCCTTAATTAATGAACTTCATGAGCCTTAATAGGGCGGCCACGAAGGATGTACCGTTGTCCTGCCCGGCTCTTCAATAGGCCGGAACTCATTGCATTCGGTGCACTGCAGTTGTCCTTAATCACACCCGTGTTAGAGGATTGTACTGGAAGGACGGTACTGAAAGCCTTCACAAAGGCAACCGGTACAGCGGACGAGCTGGCCGCCGGGGCCCACGCGCTGCCTCCTTCGGACACGGTGGCCCAGGCGGCTGCGGGCGACGCCCGCCTGCTCATCCAGCTACACCTACGGACCTGACATCCGAACTCGAGGCTGGGTGAGGGCCCGTTACGCATGCGAGCCTCACGCCTGCCCGCGTCAACTGCGTTCGGCCGTCCTGCGCCTCCGCGTGAGGGACGCGTGGACGGCAGAGCGGGATCACCGACTGGGGCTGGTGGCCAGCCCCGCCTGCACTCACGGCTGAGTGCCCGTCCAGCCCCTGCCGCACGTACTGTACGAGTTCCCCAAGTTCGCGGCAGGGTGGGCGAAGCTGCTGGCCGTGCTTCAAGGAGTGCGGCCACTTGATGACTGCTTCGGCACCCGGGCAGCGCCAGGGAGCGGGACCAAGTTCTCGAGACGCTGGGGGCATACCTGGGTGCCTATATGCTCCATTTTAACCTTCTTTGCTACCCTCGTATTCCTATCACCGTGCACTTTCCCTCACCCCCCCCCCCCCCTCCCATCCCACCTCCCCCACACCAGCAGGCGTTCCGGTGTTCGCCCCTAGGCGGGACAACTTACGCCTGCTGGTGGACCATCTTTTATCTTCCTAATTATCAATAAATACATATATTGGTATGCCTTCAGGCCCCCCCCCCGCAAGCGATGGTTGTGTTCTGAGAGCGCTTCACCAGACTGTACTACCAAAAAATTCCGCCCTCTGCGCATTACTTTAAAAACGGGAGGCTTAGGGGGAGGAGGGGGCATACATGTCTTTCCACGCTGTTTGCATGAGCTGAGACAACGCAGGAGTAACGACATCAATTAAGGCTCTGGTTTGGGCTAGTTGGCTACACATCATTTGAGCAAACAGCGCAAGGGCGCGAACGAAAGGACAAAAAAAAAAAAAACGGGAAAAAGACAGTACAAGCGCTGGCGTGCATAACTGGGAGAAGCACATTAAAGGATTGTGAAGAACGAACAGAGGAACGGTGCTCGGTGTAGAAGAAATGAATATAATTAAGCCTTGGGTTTGGGCTAGTTGAACAAACAGCGCATCTCCCAGTTAGTTTACGCCAGCGCTTGTACTATCTTTTTTCCGTTTTTTTTTTTCGTTCTTTCGTCGTGTCCTTGCGCTGTTTGCTCATGTACATATAGCCAACTAGCCCAAACCCAAGCCTTCATTTAAGATTCATTTCTTCTATACCGGGAACCGTTCCTCTGTTCGATCTTCAGAATCCTTTAATGTGAATCTCCCAGTTAGTTCACGCCAGCGTTTGTACTGTCTTTTTCCCGTTTTTTTATCGTCCTTTCTTCCGCGTCCTTGCGCTGTTTGTTCAAACGACGTCAATGCTTATGCCTTCGGAGATAAGACTAATGTGTTCGCTTTTATGTTGTGATGGTATACTGCGAACATATTTTCAACTATTTAGGGCTCCATTTAAGTCTGAATTCAACTGATCCATCAAAACACTGGTGCATTTATACTTTCATTTGTAGGATTTCTTTATGCCGGCTACTTATCCCGATTACGACCATAAAGTTTCAAAGGCGAAAGCATTGATATGGGGGCTGAACTAGAAAACCCACCTGTTTGCCTGTAACGCTTGATGTGTCACTTTCACATCAGAAGAAACTTCAATTAATAAAAGGCCCTAGGGACTTCACATTTTCATTTGAAAGCGTTCCTTTTGACGTTACAAAAATGTCTTCTCAGCAGGACATCCGTGTGTATCAGTGAAGCTGACTTTTAAGGGACTACAACTGTAATGTTTTATAGGGATTTATGGGTTCTTATGTATGTATTTATTAAATGGCGCTAGGGCGTTTATACTCTGAAAACAGATGATTCAAACTGCTTAAAATGCTTTCCCAGTGGCCACTGGAGCACAGCAGGAAAATTGACTTTGAAGGTGCTAGATCCCAATAATTTCCCCTGGAAGTTTCTGCATCTTTTTTTTTTTTTTTTTTTTCACCTTTGCCCTTTACATTCTACCTTTCGTTTTACCTGACCGCTGCTTTGAGCTATTCTATCGGTATGCTACTCACATTTCAGTGACGACCGGAGTTCCACAAAGAGACATAATGAATGCTTTGAAGTGTTATAGTATTTAGCAGTATGTATCGGCTCATGCTTTCCTGTAGAACTGTGGTCAATTCGCCATCCCATTAATTTGGGTGGCTTAACCTGGCGATGCCAGAAAATTTAAATCCGACAAGTAACGAAAAAAAAAATACTGGTGTAGTCACCTGCGGCAAAATTATTCTGAGGGACAGCTGAGGTGCATCGCCGAGATTATTTTTTTGAAGCCTTTGAGTAAGCACAATTGTAGGATGATGATGGGCTTACCAAACCGGTACAACTTGCGTTGAAACTCACGCCTTAGATGTTCAAAAACAAAGTCAATTAAACTCTTAACCGAGTTCTGAACGCAATCGCACTGTTCAACAGAAGAGTTGGTAGTTTGGCGAGTTGGTATATGGAAAGGTTTAGCGGAATTGAGGCGGTAAACAGTAAGCAGCGCCCGGGTTTTTTAAATCTTACCGTATACCTTACCACGGTTCCACATTGCGCTGTTCAAGATCACTAAATAAAAGGAAGGCAAGTAAATCTGAAGCTTTCTACAAGGCGTAAATGTTGTAACAAGTAATATTTAGGCGCCGTCACCACATTCCGTTGAGTTTAAGTCAGCGAGACACGAAACGGTGTATGGGCGAGAAGAGAATACAGTAAGTCGATGCTAAATCACTTCGAAGTAAAATCAGAGCCATGTACTGTAGCTTATTTTATGCGTGTTTCTGCATTAATACGTGAAATAAAGTGTACTTGACATGTTAGGAGCTCAATAAAATGGACGTAGCTGTAAATGCTGTGGCTGCCGGTGCAGTACGCGTTGACCCAACAAATTGAGCCTCTTCTTTAGGCCTCGGCGCCTCACATATCTCAATTAATTATGGAGAGCTGCTGAAGCTCCACGGGGTCGTTCTGCAGCCAAAGCATTACGGCCCCGGCGAAACACTCTGGTGCCAGTCAGGCTAGCATAATTGTCATCGAGCAGCAAGAAAAAAAAACTGGAATGTAAGCCGCAGGGAGCCAATAGGAGTCATGCCATTTATTCCTGCGCCAAATTGTACTCAAGTACTCAACGTGAGACATAAGCGATGTTGTAAACCAAATCGATCATAGGTAATACGATTTTGAAACAGAGCGCGTAACAAAATTACGAGATCAAAATTTTGGGCCTCCCTGCATGATCATCGGACATTTTCTGATGGACTGCAGGCAGCATGCGACGGACAGGTTAGCTTTGTTTAAGGAACTTCGAAGGATAGCCGCTCCGCATGACTCTTTGGATGATATAATTTTTCCTATAGGACATTGTATAGCCAGGAGAGACATTTTGCGCCTGATGCTCGGGTTTTTAAGGGACACACGTCTCTGTAACTCCTGGCGATTTCCCGCGCATAGCGACAAGAAGGTGGGGAGAAACTGCGGGCATAACACGCAAGGCTAGATCCACCCGCTAGTAAACATCACCTCCACCCCCATCCAAGCTGGGGCTTAGCGAATAAAATGTTAGTGTTTAGTCACTTTGCGTGCTCATGAATTGTTTGGCATTTATACTAACGGCCAGAATAATTTTGCCACATTCTCTTCAAATGCTCGCTTAGTATACTTTACAGGCTCGGGTTGCTTCCTCCTGAAACCGCAACCCAAGCATTATTCGCCGGACAGACAGAAGCAAATGAGGCTTTATTTCTCTTCTGAACTCGTTTTTTTATCCAGTTCACCCGAGAAAAAAAAAATTTATACATCTGTAGTTGAAACTGGATGTTTCAACTGTTCAAGCGTAAACATCTTTCTTCAGGTTCAAGAAAGGAAATTCTCCTCTAGTACACTTGCAGGTGGTACCTGTATGCCATAAGTCGTGCATGATGGCCTGTCCAAGTCGCTACACTGCGCACCAGTGTACGTTGTGTTCCATAGATCACAAAAAGCGTCCGATATGGGGGAACTTACAACATTCCTTTCATTACTTGGATTAACTCCAGTCAAGCATAGATTGCTCTGAAAACGTGGCTGCAAAAGCCGAAGGGGCACTTACGCAAAAAAAAACATTGTCTCAGGGCGCAAATGTCGCACCACCACGAAGAAAAGCTTTGAAGCGTGGAGTGGCGGTCTTGAAGACGTGTTGTCGTGTGCAGTCAACAAGCACGGCTACAAATTACGCCAAATGATGCGTTAAAAGGAGCCAGAAAATAGCCAACAGAGCCGACCAGAAATGTTCATCGCCACACAGGGTCGGAAAGTATACTCGCAACGGCACCGCTGTACGCTGGTTAACAGCTAGGTTTCACTCAGACGTATACGCAAAGTTAACTTTAATGTAGAATGCCATGGAATGATTTGAATATTACAGCTTGTCAGTCATAGTCAGGTCCTGGAGCTGACTATGGAGCTGAAACGGCGACGTAAAACGGCCGTACGACCCGTGCTTCGTTTTCAGACTTTCGAAGGCAATCGGTATATATAGTCTTTAAGCTTGAAACATGTACCACGAGACGAGCAGACGATGTTTACATAGAAATCTTTAACTCAAACTAGGCCTTCGGACGTCGGCGACCGACAGCGCCGTTCTCATTGCCGTTCCTTCCAAAATACGACGAATTGTTTTCCCTGGTTTGTTGCCCGGGCCTGTCGATTCGGGAGGTGAAGTTCTCTCACCGCTGGCAGTGTATCCGCTGCCGTGTGTAACTCAGAATTTCGGAGGCTGGCGGGGCCAACCTTTCAGTAGTCACCAGGGTCGGACACAGTGTCGCTTCGCTGCATTCAATAGCCAACTCATTGCCAAGCGTCTAGGACTCTTGCCGCAGTGATTTCACACGAGTTATTTGCGACTTCCGGCGCATTCGTTCGTTATCGACCCCTCACTGGGAGGCCCGATCGGTTAGCAAGGAGATTACCTGGAGCGCTCGGATGAGGCGGCCTTCCCGGAAAAACTGCTCTCACACGCTCGTATGGTTCGGCTCCAAATGATGATATCAGTGGAAGCAAAACAGCAACAGCGCAGGACTGACAAAGCGCATGTTTTATTGCGTGGACGCTTTGTCTGCTCTCTCGTCTTGATGCCTCCTTGAACAAAGCAGTACACTTCATACGACGCTTTTGAACATATTCACAGTAGTTAAAAATTATAACCAAAATTATATTATAAGATAGAAATGTAGCGTTATAAAAATTTAATATATTTGTATTCGTATGGCAAAATAATAAAAGTAATATATTACCACTTCTTGGAATGTCTGGTTGCACTGGCCAAATATATTCCCTGTGTGCTCCCCTATCATTATACTCTTTATTGTAGTTCGTGTCGGGCTTAGATGCATTGCGAAAATTCTCGTGCGATTTGCTATGCAGGAAACGAAGCGCGATTTGCTACCCCCTTCCCTTATTTTTTTCGTTTGAATGGATGCGTGTCTGCATTTTTTTCGTTATCAACGGCCGTAAGATGCATTGGTTATATGCATTATATGCATATCGGTTATATGCATTGCTGTATTCTTCGTATACAACACATTGTAGAACCGGATAAAAACCGCCCTGACAGGAGTTTTCTATTTCATCGCCGTATTTTTGAGGACTTCAGAATACGAGAGTCAAACGCATGTGACACTGAACAGAACCTCAGCGAGCTTCCGGATCGCATCAAGCAGGGAACTCTTCCTCACTGCGACAGTGTCAAAGAGCGAACATCAGTTTATCCTCCATAAAGCGAAATATTACCACCGGATGGCTGTTTCGTTTTCCTCGACAAGTAAGTGGGAATGAGGACAAAAAAAAAAAAAAAAAGACAAGAAGTAGGATGCGCAGACGTTTTCAATTTAAACTTCACCTCGCGTGCTCTCCCCTCTCTGGCTCCAGATATCCCAGCATGTGGCGCATTTTACAAGTCGTAAAGCGCAACTCCGCAACGGAACAGATTCTTTTTTTGTTTTGTTTTACTACTCTTCTCTACCTACTTTAGTCTCTCGCCATTCCGTCGTCAGAAACGTTAAAAAGAACATCAAGGCTACATTACAAAAAAAAAAAAAAAACGAATTCGTGCTTGTGCGTGTGGGAGGGAAAGGGGGGCGCAAAGAAGAGGGGGAGAGAGATTGCAAAAGCACGACTCTCGGCCGGAAAAAACAGCGCCAGATGCGCCTTTTAAACCAAAGAAATCAACTCTGCCTCAGCGAGTCCGTTGTTGCGCGTGCCTCTATGAAGCTATGCTTGCGTTGTTTCGTTATTTCGTTTCCACTGGAATAGCTAAAGGGGGGGGGGGGGGGGGGAAGCGTTAGTGGGGAGAACTTTAGTCAAGCGTGGCGCCAGAATCGCGACTACAGTCCCCATCATTGATATAGGAGAGCCGGGACGGGCAAAGTGGAAGGAAAAGAGAGTGGGGAAGAGAAGCAAAGAAAGTATGTACACAAATAAAGGACGAGGTGGAACTCTCGCTGTCGGGGCTTGGCGCCAGTGGACTGTGCACGCGTTAACTGTGCCGCCTCTAGTCATCCCGTCCTCCTCCCCCTCCTCCTCCTCGCTGTACTGCTTGGGTCGGGTGTTCGCTCGACCAAACTTGTTCCCCTTGCAATCTTTTCTCCGCGCAAGCCTGTCCGGTTGCGTTTTAATCCCCCCTCCGACACTTTGGGTTTTTATGCGTTACCGATGAATACAAGCAGCGTACTCCTCCCTTCCTCGCAGTATTTTTTCCCTCCTCTATCACCCTGTTTAGCTCCGCTTGGTTGCTGTGCTTCTTCGCCGCCTAGTTTCGAATGCCCGCGGTTTGGCGTCCGGAGAAGCGGCGGAAGACAGCCAGAAAGATAAAAAGAAGACGACTCTTGCGAGCCTGCGCGATGCAATTCAATTTGCGCAAAGCAGGGAAGTCAGTGGTGCGTGCGGGTGTGTGTGTGTGTGTGTGTGTGTGTGTGTGTGTGTGTGTGTGTGTGTGTGTGTGTGTGTGTGTGTGTGTGTGTGTGTGTGTGAGTATGGGCGCTAGGCTGTTTCTTCCGCCTTGCCCAGTGCCCGCGCGCCCAGGAAGACAATGAAACGCGTCGGGTGCGTTCGCTGCCGTAAATACGAGACCACGCGTTTGTGCGTGCGTCGGAGCGTGTGCCCCGCGCGTTCACCCGGTTGCTCCCCTGACGGATGACGTTGTCGGGGTATTCCAATCGGCCTCGTCGATTCTTTCTCTGGGCTTTCTTTCGGCACTGTTATTTTGTCCTAAGCAAGTGCTATATTTTACTCTTTGCACGCTGTGATGTGCCTTGTTACGGTTTTCGATTCGTATTTGACTGATTACCTTTAAACTATTGAGGCATGTCGGACACCTTACCCGCCTGCTGTTCGCAGGGCTCGCATCGAATGGTGAGGCACTCGCTGCTCGCGTGGTCCGTTGTAAGGCAAGCCTGTAGTGCCGAATAGTGGGTTTTATATTACTATTGAAGCGACAAGTTGCGGCGGAGTGCACCACCATGTCCTGCTTAGTGCACATCTGCAACACAAGAACAAAATTTAGAGAGCTTAAAACAGCTGCGTCGTAAAAAATTGACTCGAAGGGTTTTTTTTTTTTTTTGCAGAAGCTCACAGGTGGGAATCGCCGAAAAAATTCTCGAGCTACTTCGTTACACACGAAGACTTTTTAAAAGTCGGCTAGAAAAACACCCTTAAGTGATCTATGACCAATCTGATACTGACGTAGGAAAGCCCATAAAGACCTTTTATTCAACACATGCTTCTCAATGAAACACTAATACCGTGCCCCCTTTAAGTCGACTTCACTACTATATGCTGACGCTTTACTGGAAAGATATTTTTTTACCTATACGTATTTTTTACGTATACCTATAAAGCAATGTACAATGAGCCCCCTCACATTCGTTTTCATTACTATATCTAAATGCATTGCTTGGAAGACAATCTTTAGGAGCTATATAAGGAGTTCGGTATAGAACTATGAAGGCCATGGAGCCTTTTGACGATAGCCTTCTCGTATGAGGCAAACTGTGACCCATGATGCGTTACACACGGACAGACAGACGGGTTTCCTCTTAATGTCGAAAAATGCCTCGGCATGTATAATAATATTTTCTCTCACCTTGCTGAATGATTCTCGAAGGAGGGCTACCAGATGGTCTAACTCACTTGCCAGATCAGCCAGAAACGAAGCCAGGGAAGCAATAGCTACCTCTCATTTTCGTGCAACAGAACCTCCTTCGTACAACGACTTTCTCGGAGCATTCTTCCAGGAGCTCGAAGACGGGATTAATGGTTACCGATTCGCTATGGCTGTCCCTCCTGGCTTCGTTTCTGATTGACGCAATGGCCCTTCTGGTGGCCCTTGTTAAACTCGGGAGGCTGGTGGCAGTCTCCTCGAATATTTGCTTTTCCGGATATATGTACAGTGCGTTTTTGAGAAGTAATTTTAAATCTCCCGAGTTTCAGTTCCCTGCAATATTATTATTAAAAGTACTTCGTTACATTACTAAATTATCTGATCAAATGCAATTCATTAGGTTACTTATCCCCGTAAATAGGACTTAGGTTACTTTAATTTCAGTACAATAATGACGTTCCTTCCGTGTATTAGCTTGCCCCAGTCAGCGGTTCTGTATACAATGGGTGATATTATGGAAGGTATCGCTGGAAATACGGGACAAAGACACTGACACCTGCCCTGGCGAGATATTTTGCATCGCCCGTTTAACAGGATAAGCGCTGTTCTCTGTTTGGTGTGAGGAGACTACATGATGACCCGCCCTGACAGTACGGTTATAAAGTGGTCGTAACTCATATGAATCATGTGGCACACTGCTGATTATTGAGACTAAAGGACAGGTTTTGAGCCCGTTCTCAATGTGTACTTCGCACCACATTCTCAAGGGCACGACAAAAGACCGCAACTTCCGAAGCAGTGCCAGTGGTTATGGGCGCAACTCGAAATTTAATACAAGGTAACATTATTGGTAAAATAGCAGAGTTGGCAGAAACAGGTGCTAAGGACCTGCATAGCGTAAATCTATAATGCCAACAGACGTCTTCAACGTTTCGTGATGCCCCATAAGTACTACTCATTAATTAAAAAAAAGTGGTTCATCGAATGCGCGGGGCAGTGTTGGGACGTAGCGCTGCATAGCAGATGGAAAAAAAAATTCCCGGAACATCTCCACTAACCTGGAACCTGCGGAGGAGCGAAGCATGCAGTTTCTTGGCGCCTTGGCGTTCTTGCGCACGGAGATAACACCGTTGGAGGTAGAGGTATGCAGCTTTGCTGTAAGTCTCGTGTCCTTGAAGCCCTAGGCGTTCAAGCGCGACGGTTTGGAAAACGAGTGTCCCGCTATGTTTTTTCAGTAGGCGTTTTTCTCACGGAGATGGCACGTTCTAGCGCGATGCGTTGAAAAACAAGTGTCCCGGTGTGTTATTTTAGTACGCATTACGTTCTAGTGCGAGGAGTTGGAAAACGAGTGTCCCGGTGTTTTAGTACCCTGACTACTTGACACTACGATGACATGAGACGAAGGCGACATGAAACACTGACAGCCCGAGCCCCGAAGGGGCTTCGCCCCTAAACATGTCAGCGTAGTCTGACGCTTGTTGGCAAGATTTAAGCAAAAGTCGACGAAACTTCATTAAATGAGAGCTAGGCAGTATCTCCATGCTCTATAACAGTTGACAATTGAACTTTGACACTTGATGATGATGATGATGATTGCTATTGGTTTCCCCTTTGAAGCGGGGTGATGACATGTCATCTTACCAAAAAGGACTAATATAACCATGTTTTACACTCTTGGTTTAATACTAGCGCTGCTTAGGGCAGGCACTAAAGCTTATTAGGCCCGAACTACTTTTTTTTTTCCCTGTTACAGGTGGTAACTGTCCTAGGCAATATTCCCCTCTCTGCTTTTCGTCCACCAGCATTCTAATCTTCTTTTCGTCCCCTCGACAGCCTTGAAGTTAACTTCCTCTCTGATACCCTTAAATCCTAGGGCTTCTGGAAGCCCAATATTCCCTTCATGTAGATTTGAATGGATACCCTCACATTCTGACACTATGTGCCGCATAGTTTCTGTTTCTTTTCCGCAGACCACACATACCCCATCATTTTGTGAATACTTCCTCACAAAACTCTTAGTTCGCAGGCAACCTGCTCTAGCCTCAAAAAGCAAAGCACTGCCCTGGGAATTATCGTACAAATTTTCCTTTCTGATGTTCAATTTCTCAGCCCTGTACATCTCTAACGACGTTTTAGCTTCCATTTTTTCCCTCCATTTACTCGTTTCAATCTGCCTTGCATCTTTTTTGGTTACCGTGGCTGTTTTGGATTCTCCACTGCACGATACTTTGGGGCTCTTCTCCTGCTGCCCCGGTGCACTGCAAAAAAGCCAGAGTACCAGGCGTACACTTTATGTGTGTGTTGCTTTCCACATTTCTTATAAAAGTATCGCTCTGAGGGAGGCCAACGCGAAGACGACGACGAAGACGACAACGACGACGTGGAGTGGGACCCGGAGCCCCTCCTCACGTACGGGGAGGTGCTGGAGTGGTACCGGCTCGGCCGGCGCACCGCTCCGGCGCCCCACCCGGAACTAACACGACAGCAGGCAGTGCTACTACGCCAACTGCAAACACAGTCAGTGATCACGCCGGCGCTCGCGCGTCACGTGTGCCCGGACGTGTACGCCAGTGACGTGTGTAGTGTGTGCGGGCAACATCGCGCAACTCTGGCCCACATCCTGTGGGACTGTGCAGTGCACCCCGTGGAAGCTGCCGACCTCTACGGCCGGCTGCCGGACACCATAACGAGTGCCGTATATTCGACGGACCTGGCCGCACAAACTCTAGCTGTCCAGCAGCTCGAGGCTGCTCTCGCCAGGCAGAAGCGGAGCGAGTCGCAGACGGGGGGGAAAGGGACGAACTCCCGAGTACCTTTCGCGCACTGCTCACGCCGACGCCGGCGGGGCCTAGTCCCGAAGACGTCGTGAACGTGGGTGGGATGTGGAGGCTCTGCGCATCCCGACCTCCCACTCCCTGCTGGCCATAAATAAAGTCTTTCTCTCTCTCTCTCTCTATGGGGATTAGCTAATTCGTTTTGTCGGTTCACTACTTTGTTTCGGCGATTTTAACTCATGACTCTGCATATTGTTACGTGACGCTTCCAGATGCACCAGCAAACGACGAAGTAACAGCAGCATCACAGGACGCTGGTCGGTCCTTAGATCGAGGAAGAAGGGGAGGTCGTTGACCTGCCGGCTTGCGAATGGCCCACTTATGTGCTACTGTATTACATACTCCTGTAAATATCGTAAACGCACCTTATTTATAACCTAACAATATAGCTATGCTGAGCTCTTGAAACGTGTGCTCTGGCTTCGGCGTTAGACTCGCTTCGGTGCTTCATTGAGACAAATCTTTTCACACTAAGTTTATACAATGACTGTTAAAACACTTCGAGTGTACTGCCTGGTTATTCGCTATTGTTTCTAGCTAGTGGTTCCACCAGCTCGAACGTGTGCGCTGACGCAGCGAGTGAGGCATGCAGCCTGCCAGGCTCATCCCTTCACCTCATCGAAACATTCTCTCTCGGTCGCGTGTTGTTGGCCACGAATTTGCCACAGAACAACGGGAAGAGGAGACGGCGTCATCCAACATCCCCGCTTCCCCCTTTCCACCCCCTGCAGTTACTCCCTACCTATTCCCCATGAGGGAAGAGTCTCCCGGTGGCTCCATCCGCGCTCCGCTCCGGAGCGGATGCACCGGCGATGCCGTGCCTTCCTCCCCGTCGCTTAGCGGATTAGCGGTCACGCCACAGCGCCGCTGCAAGACGGCGAAACGTCGGCTGGCGTGACGAGGGCCCAACGGGGCTTCGGGACAGGCAAGCACCCCGACGGTCCTGTCCGCGATGCGGACGAGGACGGACGGGTTGGCGGGCAATAGGGAAATGGGGAAGGGACTCCGGAGCAACGCCGGTACGTTCGCTTCTTTCTTAGGCTCCGGCGCTGACTTGCATCTTTTTAGGACACCAGGTGACACTACACGTTGTAAACAGCGTGCTTTGGGGACGGGCCACCACCGTGATAAGAACAGTTGAAACAAATACATTATTTATTTTCGCACTCACGGTCTCCTTAAAATGGCTTTCAATCATTCCGAGTTCATTTTTATTCCCGCGAAAGGAAGCATAAACGCTGACATGGCTTTCGCTTTTAGATTGATTGATTGATTGTAGGGTTTAACGCGCCGACGCAACGCAGGCGATGAGGCGCGCCGTAGTGGAGGGCTCCGGATTAATTTTGACCACCTGGGGATCTTTAACGTGCGCCGAAATCTCGAACACACGGGCGTTTTTGCTTTTCGCCTCCATCAGAAAAGCGGCCGCCGCGGCCGGGAATCGAACCCGCGACCTCGTGCTCAGCAGCGCAACGCCTTAGCCACTGAGCCACCGCGGCGGGTCTTTCGCTTTTAGGGGTGAAGCCGCTTAGGGGCTCGTGCTGTCGGCGTCTCCTGTCGTCGTCGCCTCTTGTAGTCACGGTACTGAAACGCCGGGACACTCGTCTTACAACGCCTCGCGCTAGAACACTTCGTGCTTCAAAGACACGAGATTTTTGCAGCAAAGCCTCCCTCCCTACGGTTTCATCTGCGTGGGCGAAAACGCCAGGGCGCCAAGAACACACTTATGCAATGTACGTTTCACCCCTCCCCAGGTTTCCCATTAGTGGAGATAGCCTGGGATTTTACGACCTACCAACTCGCAGCACATCATGGGTCGGTGTTAGGGGCCTCGAGGTCCCACCGTTGTTTTTCTTCTCTATTGGCTACGGTGTCTATGGAGCCCCGCTTCTTGTTTCGGTGGCCGTAAAAAAATGTGCGGAAGTTCAGGGAATTGTCCATTAATGCGTAGCATTCTTATGCCGCTTGTCTAGATTGTGAGTTCTTTACAGCCAAATTTTTTGTGCGTAAAGACGCGCGTGCTCGAGTTCCAGGTCACTCTTGGCTCCGAGCAGGTAGGTGAAGGTAAATGGAATCGGTGAAGGCGAGGAACTGTCAACGTTTTCGTTCATATATGCAATAAAAAAAGATGACCGATTCGTCAAATCACTCTAGCCCCCCCCCCCCCCCTTCTCTCTCTCCCTCTTATATCGTGACCCGTATCGATGGTGCGCAGTTGATGGCACCCTGCGCGCAAGGCTCGCCATTTGTGTATACCCGTGACCACGAGCGAATGAAGTTCACAACGTTTCAGTACATTACTGCGTAATGTCGTGGGTTTAATTTCCAGCACCACCAGCCCTTTCGTAGGGGGCTGCTCTTCTTCATGCAGCCGCCACTTCGGTAATTTAAGTCTGCTTACGTGCTTTGAAGTCGAAAGCCTAACGATTACCATTCTTTACGTCTACATCGTGTTTGCGACGATTATCATTCTTTACTCGGCGTCGTGTTTGCGTCTCTCTCTTCGCTTTCGTTAGTTCGCATTTCGACGCGGATTACTCCGACAGGCAGATCATGGTCACAAATCGCGCGGCAGCTTCTTCACAGCCAGAACTATCCCCCACGTGCAACTGTTATACTCACGTGTCGTCATATTAATCTGTCATGAGGAACTAACCAGGCTGATTCTTGTTCCCCCCTCTATCTCGGCAAGGTGCGTAGTTAGCGCAGTGTTTTACAGCGAAGCTGTTAGCCTCTTGTTGGTTGGAAAATTCCGTGTCGTAACCCCAGGAAGGACCCCGGAAGGACCCAGGAAGGACCCAGAAGTTCTCGCCTAAGATTCCGAGCGCATGCGTCAGGCTAATCAGGCGTACAGCATAGAGCTCAGAATTCGTTTAAGGAAACCACAAAACAAGCATCGAAAGCGCGCTATGGGTGATAAGGCGCCTGTGAACAATGGGACCCCCCCACCTTATTATGTTCCTGGCAAATATTATGCTTGCAGATTATCTTTGAAGGCTATAGGCAGGACTAGCGTCACTAAATAGAGCAGTTCTTGCCCAAGACGCTGATCGCATGCATCAGGACCCAGCTAGAGAAGCCGAGTGCAAGCGACAAGCTCGCGGATACGACGAGAAACATTCCATGCACTCCTCCATCAGAATTTGTAGTGGTTTACAACAGCTTCTCTGGACATCCATTTTCGCAGGGCGGGATGGCGACCAATTTTTTTTTTAATTTTCCTTGTATACACGGTCGAGTCGTCAGTGTTTGGTAACAAAATCGCCTTCCAAACTTCAAACTTTGGTACCATTCGTGCTGATTCCGCCGCATCCGCCGCCAACGACGACGACATAGGTCAGCTTTTGCGCTTGATTAAACCCCTAAATCTCTGGCCTCAATAAGACGGCGTGTTTTAGTTTATTCTGAGGTTACAACATTACGAGGAGCTACAGCGCTCTTCTTTCGGCGCCATTTCAGTGTCTTTTCATAAAACGTTATTTGTAGTTACTGTATATCATCGTTACTGAAAGTGCCGGTGTAATATAAAGTGGATGACTCGGGAGTCGAGGGTAAGCAATGCCACTTTTAAGCACGTTAAAAAGCTTACGCATTACTCAGCCATTGCACCTTCTTAACACGATGCTACCAGGATTAAAGGAAAAGGAATAAGGGAAGCAGGAAGCAAAAAAAAAAAGCCTCTTTCTAAGAGAAATATGGTTGAAATGCGAAGTTTTTCATGCACACTGAGTCAAATCAAACTCCAAAATTCCAGCTTCCTAAGTCCAAAGTCCGAACTGCGAAATTCCAAAGCCAACGCCTGCGCAACGAATCCACGGAAATGCTTGGTGACCCGAATGCGATGATGGAACGTTCATCGTCGTCAGCGATTCTATTACAGTGCGAATGTGTCTTCCAGTGCTATACCTTATCGTTTTTTGTGCGCGAACACCTCCCATTGTCTAGGTGTGTGGTATGATTTATGTGCCTTTATGGAAACCCCTTGTGTAAAGGTGGCTTTTCTGCAGTGTGTTGGGGGGGCAACTACATCACTATCAGTGAGACATCGAAAGCTTCGCCTTAATACCTTGTACGAATTGCGCAATCGGCGTCACAGTGTTGCGTCTCGACCAGCTCAGGTAGATGGAAGAGGGAGAGCCGTTGCGGGTTTAACAAAACACAGATTTATTCTACACAACCGAGAAACCCTAACGAAAACCACACAAACATTAAACAGCACTAAACCGGTCCAAATAGACGCCTTAATTGAAAACCGAAACCAAAAGTCACTACAATAAAGTTCCTAGACAACCAGTTCAAATCAACTCATTACGAAATAATCATCACTTCCTAGTTACTGACTCTACCACAACTAGTCCCTAGTTGTGTACGACATGTGGGACCATTGGACTGGCCTACCCATGCCGTCGGCGCAGACCTGTTACCATTGGGTGGCCGCGGCACGGTGGTAGTCGTCTTCGTCTCGTAGTGGTGCCGGCGTCGCTGCGCGCGGTCGTTGTGTGGACGGCGTTGGAACCAAACGCCCCGAAATTGTTCCTTGGCGGCTACCCTCGTGGTAGCCGCAGCCGGATGTTGAACGTAGCCTTGCAGGGCCGTCAAAGCGAAAGTCAACGGGGCGTGGACGCTGGCCACAGGTATACTACCCCCCCCCCCCCCCCCCCCCCCCCCCCCATTCTGCTGCTGGGGCCATTAAACGCAATTGGGGCGCGACTAGGCCACCGCAGCCGATGCGAGGTCGGCCCGCTCCTACCCTGACCTGGTAGGCATAGTCGGCGGCCGGCCGCGCCCCCTGGCTCGTTCTTCGAACGTCGCGTGCTTCTCCCGCCTCCTGGATCCTTGCCACCCCCCCCCCCCCTCTTCTTGGGGCTCCTCGCTTATATACCTTTTGGGTTCCATCGCGGCACTCTCGGACTGGCTCTTTCTTTTTCACTTCCCTATTTGGCCACAATGCCACTGGGCTCCTTTGCGGCGTTCTCGAATTGGCTCGCACTTTCACTACCATATTTGGTCATGATGCCGTTGGGCTCCGTCGCGGCGTTCGTGGATTGGTTTCGGTTTTGCGCACAGTTAAAATTTCCGGTCTTCGTTCTCTTTTCAAAGGCATCCCCTCTCAAGGGATTGCCTTTGACACATGACAATCGGATAGATGTTGGTATCATAACTTGGGGGGACCCAGATTAGATCCCGACCGCAGGAAACGTTTCTTTCTTGGGGCGCTAGATTTTTATTTGGAGCACCATCACGGGATTTATGTACCTTTGAGGAAACCCATTATGCATAGGTGGCTTTCCTGCAGTACGCTTTGGCGTAGCTACATCCCCACCAGTGATACGGAGAAAACTTCGCTTTAAAACTATTTGCTTGACTGAGAACACACGCAAGTGCGTTTTATTGGCGCAATAGCACCATAGGTTAGAAAGTGCCAGGACGGGGGTGTGGGCCATTTCAAGTGCCATTTCATGCGGGCGAAATACGGATTGCATGAATCTGATGTGCGTAAAAGATTTGTTTATTGACATTGTGACTAAAAAGGATTCGAAATTATTGATCACGTGCTCACTGCAAAAGCCATAAATGGGGCCATCGTGCAACGATTCAATGGAAGCACATTTACACGCCAGGGGAGAATAAAAACCCACACAGGAAAAGGACACACAAAGAAGCAGCACACAATGCGGAAAGACATGGGATGACGACAGTCAAAGGGGACAAAATTCTTGGCGTGAAATAAACGGAGCTATAACGTGGAAGCAGAAACAGCTGGACAAGATATTCTATATGTGCGCTATGGTTAGGTCTTAAAAAAATCGGGTAGTAAAATTATTAAACGAAGCTGAAGAAGTCAGAGTAGAGCACAAATACACGCCGCCTGTACGCCACCCAGATGGCATGCTTGTTGGCTTCCCGCTCGCGCGTTTTGTATTCGCGCGGTTTCGGGATATATCTCATCGTTAAAAAAGTGATGCTTTTCTTGTCCAAGTTTCTACCTGAACCTCTTAGAAATGGGAAATTCCCGAGCTGAAGTAGCGCACAGGCATGTTGCCCTTGGTAGAACCGACCACTGTAGAGAAGGGGATAAAGGCGATATGAGCCGGAACAGGCGCACCGAAGTGCAGGCGATGGGGGTCGGGGAGGCTGCGCGGGAGGCGGAGGGGCGGCTGCTTCGCCTGCTCACCGCACCGTGTCGCCGGATCAAAATTCATTAGGGACATCCATTGTCGAGAGCGGAGGATTGAGTTGCCGCCAGGAGGCGTCCGGGCTGCAGCGGGCAGCAGCGAAACGTCCCAATATGGCGGCCGCCCGTTGAGACGCGCGCGATGGGCCGCGGTCTGTCGCGCGGCTCAAATTGTGTTTGCCCGCCCAAACGGCGTGGCTAATGAAGCTCGAGCAGCGGGGGGAAAGCCCGCGCGTGCGCCACTCGCCAGAGCGCGTCTGGCGGCTCCTGGTGCGCGCCTGCGCTGCCGCCTGCGCCGGACGATCATCATCATCCGTCTAATGCGAGCTGGCATTCATGGCCTTTACGAGCGAGCCAAAGACAGAGACCGGCGGCGTAGCGGTGTTTTAGGGTCTCGTACTTGCCTCCCATTCAGTCAAGTAGTCGACGACACCGGGCTCTATTATGTACGTTTCTACGCCTCTTAACAAGGTCTACCATGTAGCGACCGCATTAACGTTGCGCGGGACGGGTGGGAATTGCTGCGACACCTGCTCTGGCTCTCCAGTGATGGACGGAGCAGGATAGGCTAAAGTGATCATTTCTCACTCCTGGCCCACTCTTCGCCATGTTTCACAATTTCATATTTCCGGCGGTCTTCATCGCTACCGTTTATTGTTCTTATTTTTTGCTCGGAGATGTCGGCACGTGGGGTGCGAACATTTTTTGTTTGCCCTTTTTTAGTTCAGCCATCCAAGTTTGCTGATGTAGTGGCGGAACCTTCATCGTGTACATACCTAAATTCAGCAGTAACATTTGACATGGTGGATACAAATGGAATTCCGATTGGATACATCCGGGCGTTGCTCATGGGAGATGAGGCCCTTATCGCTCCAATACCGTTAATAGACTAGGTGCCATGAGAGGTCGTTAACGATGACAAATTTTAAAGAAAGTAAGTCTGTGTGCTGGGACCAGTGCGAGTTTATTTTCCTCACTCTCCCGCGCACCACGGCTCGTTACGATCCAGCCCCGAGAACGTTTGTAACTTACTTTTCGAACTGACACTAATTTCATCATAAAATAGCGAGCTTGATAAAACCTAGCAATCTCACGAAGTATTCCTGGAAGCGACCCATGATGCCTTTCAAATTTCAAATTGCTGTTTTGCGCGCCAAAACTGCACCATGGTTGTGAGGCGTGCCGTGGCGGAGGGCTACGGATTAGTCAGGTCCCCTGGAGATCTTTAACGTGCGACGGAAAATAACACCAGTCCGTGGCCGAGATCGCACCCGTGTCCTCATGCTCAGGAGCACAGCGCATAATCACTGAGCATCGCGACTGAAGTGCACACCAATGTGTACGTGAGCCACGTACACTGCCAGTGCGTAGCCCTGGTGACGACTTATGGGGATTAAACTAGCAGCGAGGCAGCAGTGATTACGGCGCCGTTGCTCGCCGACGAATGAAACGCCGCTCCCGTGTATACGCGGCCTGCTGAAACTGTGGTCTTAACGCTGCACAAGCATTCCGGTGTAAGCGGCTCGCTTAATTTACGAGCCTTTTTCCACGCAGCAGATTGAAGCTAGATTCGGCGGTTTTTTGTTCCTTCAAACCATTGTGAACTCCTAATGCAATATCTGATTAATTGTTGTTGACTAAGCTGTAGCATGCACTAATGATTCACCTGAAGTGTGGTAAAGGTTTCCGTTGCTTCTAAAATTCGCGTATTCATTAACCTCTTCACAGATTCTATTAATATTGTCACGAGAAGAAGAAAAATTACACCATCTTCGCGTAGGGGAACCCTGAGTAGTATGCGAAGCAGGCATAGGGTCGATTCAAGTGCCCAGTAGTTTTCAGTTCGTCGTTTCCGTTAGGTTGAGGTACGTAGCTACCGTTATATTTACAGTTTGGTTTCCATGGTAACTACCACACTTTTCACTTACCGGAACTACGAAATGGGACATTGCGTTGAACCCATGGCTGTTTCGCATACTACTCAGGGTTCCTGTCGGGCGCTTCGACGCACGAACTGGCGCGGGCCCGGGGGCGAGCAGCGCGGAAATTGAAAGCACGTGTTGCGCGGCGCTTTCGAACACCGCGCATTCCGACAAAGGCCGCACCTGCTCGCACCGGATGTCCTAACCGGATGTCCTAACATGGGGTGGCCACCGACGAAGACGACTGGCTTTTCCTTCTTCCCCGGCCCTCAGCGGCAGGAGGAAGGGAAGATGAGACAAGAGAGACGCGGTCCGGGCGTAGGAGAGCTCGGCCCGTCGTCTTCGGGCTCCACCTGAGTACTGTTTTTTAGCCGCCGGCCGGGCTGTAAATAAATGTAGTTTTGTATCGGAGGCTGAGTTTGTCGGTTGAGGATACCCGGGGTCAGATCCTCAGCGCTACTGCTGCTTGGAGGAGAAGTCCCGGGGGAAAAGAACACCACGAAGATAACTGGCGCAGTCGACAGGATCTTCAACAGCGACGACTCAGCCAGCCAGCGAGCCAGACGGGACCCTCGACGGACGGTGCTCTCGTGGAGAAATCGCGGTCTGCTGAGCGAGATCAGCGGGAGCAGCGGAGCTCGCCAGCCTGGCGGAGAAGCGGCTCGATCGGCGCTCAACGGACTTCTCAACGGCGATCGAGGGAATCTCTGCGGCCTGTTGAGCGGTGGAGAAGCAGCTTGACCAGCGGTCAGTGGAGGCATCAGCAGCCCACTGAACGTGAAGCGGCAGGAGCAGCGAGCTGTCAGCAGGCGAGAAGTCAGCGGGCCATTGCTTGGCGGACACCTCGGCGGAACGAGCCGCGCCTAAATGGATACCCTATCTGCACCGGTGCGGCATCTCTACAGGCACCGATCTATGCAGGTCAGTGCCTTACTTTATCCTGGGTGCGTGGCTCACCATGACATGTAGGGAGTGCTTCATGAGCAGCCCTGAGATAATGGGGGGCGGTTAGCTAGGCATGGTGAGATGGAGCTGAGTGTGAGTGCTGACGAGGAAGCAAGCGTCAGGATTAGGTCAGCCATGTCGTTCGCTGATGAGATGGCCCTACTGTAGGCGAAACTGAAGATCGCTGAGGCGGAGTTAGCAGCGGAACGTCTAAGGAGTGAGCGTTTGAGAAGCGCTAACAACTCCACCGCCTCACCGATCGGGCAGCGAGCACAAGGGAGCAGCGAGATGGATGGGAGATTAGATTGCATGAGTATGCTATAAGGGGTGCTCGTAGATATGCCCTCTCAGGAAGCGCTTGTGCTTGATTGGTTCGCGGATGCCGAGGCCACGCTAGACTCCTACTGCGTTCCGCCAAAATGGCGAGCAGGGGCAATTATTCCCTACTTGAGCGTGAGGGCTAGAGGGTGCCTAGCTGGACTCTCGGAGGAGCAGCGCAAGAGCTACGCAGTTCTTAAAGCAGCAGTACTGAAGGGGCTGAGGCTGGCTTTAGTTGAGTGTGACCCCGTCGTCGCACCTTGCGGAGACACAGAACATTCCGAAAGCGTGGCCGAGCGACCAGTAGCTTTGCAGGATGCAGCAAGATGGGAATCGCGCGAGGAATCCGATGCAGTTGGTGTCGCGCACACTGCATATTTTGTTTCTGGAGGTCCCCAAATGTCATGTCGCGAAAATGTGATCGCCATGGGGAGCACCAACGAATTGAAAGAGCAAAGTGTCAATCAGTGTACGGCAGTTTATGTAATGCAGCCCCAGGCAGTTGCGGGTAGGACTGCAGGCGTAGCTGAACAGATAGTCAGTGTCAGCGGTAATGTGGCCGCTAAGCAGCCGTCTGCTGCTTACGCTGACTAACGGTGCGTAGGGAAGCACGGCGATCCGAGCGCAGAAGCGGCCGATCCCGAGGGTTCGCCCAGAAAGAGGCGAAAGCGTCACGCAGCTTCACCTGAGTGCATCTTGGCTGAAACGCATGCTGACGAGCCAGCAGCGGTCCCTTCTCGAGCGAGAAAGCGAGGAGGAGAGGGGTTCCCGATACTGTTGCGTCAGTCAGCTTCACCTGAGTGCAGCGTGGCTGCAACGCATGCTGACGAGCCGGCAGCGGTCCCTTCCCGAGCGAGGAAGCGAGAAGGAGAGGGGCCCCTGATACTGTTGTGTGAGGGGGTGCGCCGCATGGCAAGGGTGTTTTCAGACGACGACGGCCGGTGCGTACCGCCTTTTAAAGGCAGCTCGCTCTGAATGAGCTAGATGAGGATTGTGGCTATTTGTCATGGTGACCTGTAGCCAGGGTCAAGGGGTACTGGCCGTGCTATTGTTGTGTCGTCAACTGAAGGAACGACGGTGCACGTGCCAAAAGTGTGTGTGGTGTATGTTTCGTGTGTGAAACATTCCTGAAGTTATGTTTGACAGTGGTGGTAGAGGTGTCGGGCGCTTCGACGGACGAACAAACCAGGTATCAAAGAGTGGCTCAACGTAATCGCCAGGTCGGAAGCGGCATCACTTCCAGAAAGGTCGTGTTTCGTGATGGAACTTGTGGAACTATCCAAGGCTTTAAAAGCACAAAGAAATTCGTTAGAAATCTACATAGTAGGGACACCGAGACACGAGTGCCTGGAGGGTTATGAAGCGCCAGGTACCACAGCCGGAGGCCGCTTTCGCGGGGCTTCAACCCTGAAAGGCAGTCGCCAGGCTGCCGTTCATCACCCATCCGTCCCCAAACGCAGCAAGAACATACTTTATTTGCACTATTCTAACGCGCCACCGACTGTAACGCGGAAGTAAGTTTACTGGTGAACATTCCAAAAACATATTTTACGCCCCTTCTCCGCAGACATTACAGTGTGCAGTGTGTACGTGCGCCCTGGTCAGCGCTGGGACGCGTGCCTCCTGGATCGGCTGGTGTCCCTGTGCGCAGCCCGCCATCTCCTCTGTGGTGACTTCAACGCACACCACACTGCGTGGGGAGATGGCCGGATGGACGCTCGCGGTGAGCATCTGTTGGACGCCATGCTGCGCCTCAACCTGTCTGCGCTGCACACTGGTGAGAGCACCTTCCGGCGTGGCAATTCCGCAGCCACCGCCATTGATCTCACCCTAGTGTCAGCCGGGGTTGAGGCCACCTGGAGGAGGGAGCCCAGCACGTGGGGCTCCGACCACTACCCACTGCACATCGCACCACCCGACAGGACAACCAAGCGAGCCGCACTGCACCACGTCACCCACTGGGACCGGTTCCGGCGCTGCCTCGCCGAGCAGGACCTGGGGGAAGGAGCCGAGCTGTTCCGGGGCCTGGTTTGCTGCGCCAGGCAATCCACACAGAGCTGCACAGTAGCCGAGGGGGCCACCACGCCGGACCTGAAGCTGCTGCAGCTGCGGGCGGTGCGCAACCGCGCGGAGAGGAAGGCTCAGCGCTCGGGGGAGCGGGCGGACTGGACGGCGTACCGGCGAGTGGATGCGGCGTGCCGCCGTCACGCCAATCGCCTGAGCCGGCAGCGCTGGGCCGAGCTTTGCGTCAGCTCGGAGGCAGACCCACGCTTCCGCCGCCTCTGGGGCATCTTCAACTCCATCCTGAAACCCCAGAGAAACCGCAACCCCCTGGCTGCCATGGCCATCCGCAAGCAGGCCAGCTTTGCGGAGTTGGCTGACCTCTTCGCTGCACAATTCCTGCCGCCACACCAGGCGGAATCAGGGCCCGCTGCTGCTGTTGCTGGGACGGGGGAGGTGCACCACCCCCTCAACAACGCCCCCATCACAGAGACTGAGCTCCGCAGTGCCCTCCGCAGCTGCAAGCGTAAGTCGGCGCCAGGAGCGGACGGCCTCACCTACCAGATGATGCGCAATCTGGATGAGGTGGGGTTCGGCCGACTCGTGGCCGCCTACAACGTCATATGGGACACGGGCCAACTGCCACCTGAGTGGCTGCTGGCCATCTTGCGGCCCATACCAAAGCCAGGCAAGGGCCTTGTGGCAGTCACGGCGTACCGGCCTGTGGCCCTCACATCCTGCGGCTGCAAGCTGCTCGAACGGGTGGCACTGCGGAGGATGGAGGCCATCGCTGCGGAGGAAGAGGCCATCCCCGAGCAGCTGACGGGCTTCCGGAGGCACCGAGCAGCCACCGACTCCATCGCCGACGTCGTGGCGGCCCTTGAACACGCCAGGGCCACCAAGCAGGTGGCGGCCCTGGTGCTGCTGGACGTGAAGGGCGCCTTCGACAACCTGCAGCGTCATGCCATCTCCCTGGCCATGGAGGAGGCTGGCATTGCGGGCAAGCTGCGGGGCTTCGTCGAGGCGTTCCTGACGGGCCGCACAGCGCAGGTGCAGGTGGGGGACGCCCTGTCGGCTCCCCGGCCGACAGGGCTCCGTCATCAGCCGCTTCCTATTCAACCTGGTGATGGCAGCCCTGCCAGGCTGCCTGCCCAGAGGAGCGGGCCACCGAGTGTACATTTCGGTGTACGCCGACGACATCGCCCTGTGGGTGCTGGGCCGAAGGGTCAGGGCCGAGCCATTGTACAGCAACTGCAGGCGGCCATGGAGGCAGTTCGTGCCAAGCTGGCAGGCGTCGGTCTACAGCTGTCGGCGACAAAGACCGACGCCATGCTGGTGCATCCGGATGCCGCCGGCCGTGGATGGACCCGGCGCCTGACCATCGATGGCGAGGAGCTCCAGTGGAGGACCAGGGTGCGGTACCTGGGGCTCACCCTGGACCTCCGACTGAACTTCCGGCAGGCGGCCAAGGAGCTCCGAGCCAGGGCGCAGCTGGCCACCACAGCAGTGCGCAAGATGGTGGCCCGGGACAGCGGCTGCTCGCAGCGGACGGCCCTCCGGCTGTACAGTGCCTCGGCGGTGGGTCTCCTTATGTACGCGCTCCCACTGGTGACCCTGCGGAAACCCACCTGGCGGCAGCTGGAGGGAGACCACCGCAAGGGGGTCCGCGCTTGCCTCGGCCTGCCCCAGAGCCCGCCGTGCGAGAAGACGCTGGCCGAGGCGGGGGCGTGAACCCTAGAGATGACAGCTGACTTGCGGGCACTTGGCCAGATTGACCGGCTGAGACGCGCCGAGGGGGGCGGTCCGCTGCTGCGGCGGCTGAAGAACCACCACCACTCGCGCATGGGGCGCATGCTGATGCTCTACGAGGAGGTGGTGGGCCCCGTGGACGCGGGACCTCGTGGCCCCGCTCCTGCTCGGGCAGCTGACGTGCGGCTGGACCTTCCGGGGCTGCACAGCAAGCGGCGGACACCCCACTGCGGGCAACTGCAGCTGGCCCGGGGTGTCGTCTGGGGCGACCTAGACGGCCACGCCCTAGTATACACAGATGGCTCGGTGCGGGAGCAGCAGGGGTCAGCCGCAGCGGCCGCCGTGCTGGGAGAGGCCACCCGACAGGCGCGGCTGTCCTATGCCTCTTCCTCGGCCACGGCTGAGCTGGTGGGGGTCGGACTGGGCCTGGACCTGCTGCTGGAAATGGAGCCCTTGCCCGAGCGCTGCGCCCTGCTTTTCGACTCCCGAGTGGCCCTGGTGCGTCTTCAGGACGGAGATTCGCACTCCCTGTTGGTGCGTGGCATCCGGAAGAAGGCGGCACAGCTGGCGGACCGGGGCACTCAACTGTGCCTGCAGTGGGTCCCCGCCCACATTGGTCTGGATGGCAACGAGCGGGCGGACGAGCTGGCCGCCGGGGCACACGCGCTGCCTCCGTCGGACATGGTGGCTCAGGCGGCAGCGGACGACGCCCGCCTGCTCATCCAGCGACACATCCGGACCAAGCATCCGGACCCGCGGCTGCGTGTCGGAGGGGGCCTACCGCCTGTGCGGGCCTCACGCCTGCCTCTACGACTGCGCTCGGCCATCCTGCGCCTCCGAGTGGGGGACGTGTGGACGGCGGAGCGGAAGCACCGTCTGGGGCGGGCGACCAGCCCCTCCTGCACCCACTGCCGAGCGCCCGTGCAGTCCCTGCCGCACGTGCTATACGAGTGCCCCAAGTTTGCGGCAGGGCGGGCAGAGCTGCTGGTCGTGCTTCACGGAGCGCGGCCACTTGAGGATCTGCTTTGGCCCCCGGGCAGTGCTAGGGAGCGAGACAAAGTGCTCGAGGCCCTGGGTACATACCTGCGGGCCTCGGGGCTGCACAGCGCACTCCACTACAACTCTGCCTAGCTGCCCAGATTGTGGAGGAGTGCTGCTGCTGAAGCAGCTTCTGTACTTGTGTGTGTGCGTGTGTGACCCCTTTTACAAGTGTGCTGTGTCCTTTGTAGATTCATGTGTTGTCTATATCTGTAGTGTTTCTCTGTAATGTTAATTTTCCCAGTGTGTAACCCTTTTTTTTCTCTTCTGTGTTTTATATTTACCCTTATTCCCCTTTTTTCTTTTTTTTTTCTCTTTCGTGTTTTATATTTACCCTTGCGCGAGTTACATGCATTGTAATGTCAACCTTCTCCCCTATCCTCCTATTCCTATGTATTCTTTTCTCCCTATCCTCCCCCTCCCCCCCTACACCAGCAGGCGTTCCGGTGTCCGCCCCCTAGGCGAGACAAATTACGCCTGTTGGTGGCTTTTCCTTTTCCTAAGTACAATAAATACATACACACATACATACTTCTCCCGCGCAAATGTAAAAGAAACCACGGCATGTGTCTGCAGAAGACATTTTATTTGACGCAAGCAACTGTGGCAGCAACAAACTCCTTGCGCTTTATAAAATTGCTTATTCAGCTTCTGCTGGCATCAAAACTAAAGCGGGGAAAGATGATTGAAGAAACATTGAAAGATGATTTCGATTTTGAAACCGATTGTAATTCGCACGCAAATTTTAAGGCCACCTTTAGCGAAAGAAGGTGTACGTTAGAATCGTGAAAATACTGTGCTACACCACTACAGACTCTAACGAAGAATATACCTGCCGCCCCACCCGCCGATAACCAAAGAAGCAGCCACGCAGTCCCGAATGCTCCAGACTCATTCACAAACGACACACAGCTGCACAGGAGAGAGAGAGAGAGAGAGAGAGAGAGAGAGAGAGAGAGAGAGAGAGAGAGAGAGAGAGAGAGAGAGAGAGAGAGAGAGAGAGAGAGAGAGAGAGAGAGAGAGACATTTATTGAGCTACGAATATATAGGAGTGGATCCTTAGTTCAGGAAGCCATGTGTTGTCCGCGCCGTCGTAGTCCGGGTTACAAGGAGTGCTCAATCCTCCAGGCGACCGCTAGACAACAGTATCTCCCACTGCTCAGTGGAAATGGCATTGGAAGGGGTGGTGGGTCGGGGTTTTTCTTGCAGTCCACAATGATATGGTGGAGCGTACCTAATTGATTGCAGAATTTGCATCCGGCAGCGTACTCTGTCGGGAACAATAAAGTCCATTCCCTACGTTTTTTTTAACTACGACTGCAAGTTCTGCTGCGGGACGCCCAACACCCCGTACCACATAGTATGAGAGCGCAAGGGCATCGCGGAACCACTAGATGTTGTGGCATCGACCTCTGGTAGTTCCAGGAGCAATGGGACACCTGCTGACCAGCAAGATCCTGGCAAACCGGCACGGCCTGGTGCCCCGAGCAGTGCGAGTTCCAACTGGCCATGGCACACTGGGTACGCCACCCACCGTGGATGACCAGCTGCAACTACCCCGCTGCTTTCGTACCATTCTCTGGGAGCAATAAATATCTATTCCTTCTTCCCCCCTTCATTTCCCCCATCATGTCCAATGTCCAAAAATCACCAACTAACTACATCTTAGCCGTAGTCTTTATTTCCACCTCCTGCATCCCCGCCTTCAAACCAACAGAAACCTTCCCTCAACCAAACTACTGACGACACAACTTAAAGGCTAATATATCATTAAATTTCCCCTCATTACCGACCTCCTTTTACAGAATATCATCCCTAACTTCAATATTCACAACGTACCTTGCAAGTAAATTTGCTTATTTCTATTAATAGACATTTTCAGCATAGGGAAACACAGCGTTGGGGCCCCTCCAAAGTTATAGGAACCAAAAGGCAACACGCTCGCGTGCGTCGAGTGTAAGGGACACTGAAGTGATTCGTAAACATTGCGGGATTACGAGCGCAAATTGTAGTCTGGTGTCTGTAGGTCGACCGCTCTCACGGCCATTACGCGACTTTATTCACCAGAAAAATCAATTAGAAAGTGCTGTCTTCCAAAAGAACAGTGCAGTCTTGCTCCGTAAAGCACGAAAACCGGTTTGTTGAATGTGTTAAAGGCGTCGTCTATTCCGTTCCGCTGTCTTGTGGGAAAACGTACGTAGGCCAAACTGGACGATGCCTAAATGAAAGATCAAAAGAACATAACTATAACGTACATATTGCGATTAGTGGCCACTTAGGTGTCCACTGTCGGGATTGCCGCGACTGCGCCCCAATATTTCAAAATACGCAGGTCATTTCACGACACAAAGATAAAATAACAAGAGAAATAATTGAAGCCGCAGAAATATTGCGCAGAAAAGATAAATGTGTTAGCGTTCCTTCCTTGTCCCTCTCGCAGAAAGAGATTAATTATCTGTCCCTCAATAGTACAGCAAGTGTTTGTGGCACATGGCGTCGGTGAAGCGTGATGAGCGGCTTCGTATCTCCTTCTATCGTGGCATTTTCTGTTTTTCTTGTGCTTTTGACTATTGGCATATATATGTGGAAAGCCAAGGAATAAACCTCAGTTGTAAGTCAGCGCTCGTGTTGTCACCTCCTTCTTCTTGTGTCTTGTCTGAGTTTGCGCTGTTCCCCTTTTATAATCTTCCTCTCTGCCTCCTCGCCCATTTTCGGAGGCGTTTTGTATGACGCCAGAAAAAAAAATTGGCCGCGTATCTGCTCCTTTTGTTGCCAATGTCGTCAAAAAACGATAGTCATTGTAGACATTTGCTAAGGAAATTCCCCTTTTGCTTTCCCGCTCACTTCTCATGCTGTTCCTGTACCGTCGCGCTCATCCCAAGGTAACACACTAAAGGTTTACGCAAGGCGATTTGAATTTTCCGCGTTCAACTGCTACAGGCCGGGTTCCTCGATGCCAGCGCTGCAGTACGGCGGAGACGCGCGTGAATGGAGGCGGACAAAGTTTATAGAACCGTGTGGCCGTGCTCCACGTGCGTTCCAAGCAGAACGTGTAACCTAGCTAGTGGAACTTTTCATTGCTGTTGTCGCGTGGTTTTTCATATGCCGCCAGGAGGCGGCGGTTTTCTGCAGTAGATGTAGAATATCATTTCTTAACGAAAAACTAAGCATCCATGAATTTTTTAATAAAGGAACACTGTAAATATCCCTTGTGTACTAATTTCCTGTCTTATATTTGCGTAATGTCTTGTTCTTGTTCAGCAAAGTTGACAAGTATGAACATATAAACCGGGCTTAGACGTTTACATTTGACTGTGAGTATGTAAGACTATTGCGCAATATCAATTTTACTTTGGCCGGGTGGCTGAATCGAGTTACAGACAGACAGACGGACCGACAGAAAGACAGACATACATACAGACAGACCAAAATTTCTGGGTTTAAGTAGCCCAAGAAAGGCTATCGTCTTTAAAATGGCTTGGCTTGACTGCGCTACAGCACGGCTCGCCGACCTTCCGACAGAGTCAATCGACCCAGCGTTTAGTCCCCCGGCCGCCGACGGATCGTCGCAGTTCGTTCGCTCAGTTGAAACTAAGCCATGACACATTTGTGAATAGAAGAATGTGACTTTCTTTAGTTTGTTAAATTGTACACTGTATCAAGCTCCAAGTCCAGGTCGTTCCACACAAGCGCTGCACAAGCGCACATGCGAAGCTTTGCTAACTGGTACGCTTGTAGGAAAATATAAGACCAATTGAAGGCGGGAGAAGAGTCAGCGAAGTTAATATAGGTAGTACTAAGAAAATAAAATCAACCGGAACTTTAACCGTACAGCGTAAAACTAGGGTGCAGGGGCCGAATTCTCTAAAAAACGGGCGTCGCTTTGAAACGACGGGGTAGCACCATGAAATGCATGTGTTCTGGGGTTGGCGCCGTCGCTTTGGGGTTGCCTGCAGGTAGAGTGAGCCAAGTTTATTCTAGAAACGTTGGAGTGAGCCGCAGAAAAGCGCTGTGGCAAGGGCGCGAAGCGACAAGTGAAACGACGGGGGGGCAGTGGGTGTCACTTCGCGCCCTTGCCACAGCGCTTTTCTGCACTGACTCTACCTGCAGGGAACCCCAAAGCGACGGCCCCAACCCCAGAACACATGCATTTGCATGGCGCTACCCCGTCGTTTCAAAGCGACGCCCCGTCGTTTTAGAGAATTCGGCCCCCTTTTTTTTGCGCTGAGTGCAGAAGCACAGCGGTCAGCAGCACGGCCACACATCTGCGAACGCTTTCCGTCTAAGAAATCCAACTGCTAGATATAAATATATTGTGGAAATTTGGGGGACGCTTGCTGTACGAGGGCTATACAACAAATAGTCATCTAAGCTGCTTGAAATGCTAAAACTAAATAAAAATGTAAAGTGGTTATACATTGTATATCTTATATTTCCATTTCGGGTAGCGCTGGTTTGTTTGTTTGTTTGTTTGTTTGTTTGTAAGTCGCAAGTTCGAATCCCCGTGACTAGGTACATCCTTTTAATGCGTAGCATTCTTTGCCGAGTACCTCCACAGCCAGGGCCGTGTAACACCTTGCATTTCTACGAAAATGCCGATATCGGGAAAGTTCAACCTGTAATCGCTATAATGACGTAAAAAGAGATAATTGGTCGGAGGAAATTTTGAAAAAAGAAAAGAAAAATATAATATAATTACGGAAAATAGCAAAACGTATAACGCATCGAATTTTACAATAATGCAGATTTAGTGAAAGTTTCCCCTGTAATCATTATAATAACGTAAATGGAGATAATTGGTCGAACGAAATTCTGAAAAACTAAATAATAAGAAAAATATAAAATAATTGCGGAAAATGGCAAACCGTGTAACGCCCTGCATTCCCACTATAATGCAGATTCGAGTAAATTCCACCTGTAGTCGTTATAATAGCGTAAATGGAGATAATTGGTCGAACAAAATTTTTAAAACTAAAAAATAAGAAAAATAATAAAGAATTACGGAAAATGTCAAAACGTATAACGCATGGCATTTCCACAATAATGCAGATATCGCGAAAGTTCCACCTATATATTGTTATAATAGCGTAAATGGAGATAATTTGTCGAACGAAATTATCTAAAACTAGAAAAAACTATGAGAAATATAAAATAATTACGAAAACTGGTGAACCGTGTAACGCCCTGCATTTCCACAATAATGCAGATTTCGGGAAAGTTTCAAATGCAGTCGTTATAATCACGTAAATAGAGATAACTGGTCGGACAAAATTTGAAGAAACTAAAAAAATATGAAAAATATTGAAAAATTACGGAAAATGACAAGACGTATAGCGCATGGCATTTCCACAATAGTGCAGACATCGCGAAATTCCGCCTGTAATCGTTATAATAGCGTAAATGGAATTTGTTGAACGAAATTTTGTCAGACTAAAAAAAATAAGAAAAATATAAAATAATTACAAAAACAGGCGAACCGTAATGCTTAGCATTTCCACAATAATGCAGATTTCGCAAAAGTTGCAAATGTAATCGTGGTTATAATCACGTAAATGAAGATAATTGGTCGGACAAAATTTGAAGAAACTAAAAATTAAAAACAATATATTTAAAATTACGGAAAATAGCAAAACGTATAACGCATGGCATTTCCACGATAATGCAGATTTAGCGAAAGTTTCACCTGTAATCGTTTCACCTGTAGCGTAAAGGCAGATAATTGGTCGAACTAAATTCTGAAAAACTATATATTAAGAAAAATATAAAAGAATTGCGGAAAATGGTGAACCGTGTAACGCCCTGCATTCCACTATAATGCAGATTCGAGTAAATTCCACCTGTTGTCGTTATAATAGCGTAAATAGACATAAACGGGTCGAACTAAATTTTGAATAAATAATAAATAACGAAATCATGGAAAAATACGGAAAATGGCAAACCATATAACGACCTGCATTTCAACAATAATGCAGATTTTGGAAGTTCCACCTATAATCTTTATATTAGCGTAAATTAGATAATTGGTACAAAGAAATTGTGGAACACTAAAAAAAAAACAAGCACAATATAAAAAAAAATTACGGAAAAGGGATAACCGTCCAAAGCCCTGCATATCCACAATAACGCAGATTTCCGGAAAGTTCCAAATCTAGTCGTTATAATACCGTAGTTGGAGATAATTGGTGGAACGAAATTTTGAAAACTAAAAAATAACAAAAATATTAAGCAATTACGGAAGAAAGGCAATCCGTATAACGGCCTGCATTTCCACAATAATGCAGATTTCGCGAATGTTCCACTTCGAATCGTTATAATAGCGTTAATGGAGATAATTTGCCGGAAAAACCAAAAACTTTGACTGAAAAAACTCACACTCAAAACAAGCGGCAGAAGAAGGCTACGCATTAATGGATAAGTCTCTGAATTTCCGCAGAATTTCTTTTTCGTAAGTTGATTTCTTCATTTTCGGCCGATGTTCTCTACACTGAATTCACCATTTTTGCGCCGTCCACGAGCGAGTTCGCAGAACGCTCGCAGACTGGCACTAACACGCTAGCGAGTTCTCGCTGACGTGCTGTTGCCACCTTGCTAGCAGTGGGCACAGGCCGGAATCAGCAGACCCTTGGCCTGGCGCGAACACGCTTTTTACGATACAGGCATGAGTGAGGCGAGCTCCAAATATGGGGGGAAAGCCGCATGGCATTTCAGCGTTTGCGGTGACCCGGAGGGCGTTCATCCACGGCGTACGCCTCGGCTATTGATTGCTACGATTCCAAGCCGTCCTGGGAGGATCACCTGAGGCATTTTACAGCCGACAACATGACAGAAGCGCGGTATGGTGATTACTGAGATATCGAGAATGCCAGTCCAACGATAACGTCGGATGTCAAGCACGTTGTTTCACAGAACCGAAAACGAAACTTGTCTGAATGCTAATCTTGGACATCGTCCAATCAGGGTGCACCTTCACCCGACGTCACTGCGGTTTGTTGGTGCAGCCGCCGCAATACGCGCATGGTTGTTTTTCTTCTTTCGGGCTTTATAAAATAAATATCGCCCTATCGCCCGGATAAACGGTGAAAAGTGTGTTCATTTGAGCCAGTCTACGCAGTGCAAGCAAAAGCGGGCGCTTGACAAATTCACTTGAGGGTCCCTTTAAAAGTTTCCCCAGCGGGTCGCAGCTGACTTAGGTTGCTCAGATGCAGGGAGCTTCAGGCTTAGAATCGCGGCAGTTATTTGATCACCAGTTTTACTTCCAGTGCGAATGACAATCCTTAACGCAGTCTTCACCACCCTGGCATCCAGTTTCTTGCATGCGTAACTTCGTTTTCGCCATGAGTTTTATTCTCGCGAGCGGAGACAAGACACCTGTCGCGGCTTGAGTTGATTCTTGCGCGCAGGCAGGGCAAGCCTTTGGCCGCTCGCCGCAAGGGGCGTGCATGGGCGGGTTGGTTCATTTAGTTAGTTGGTATATAGTCTTTATTTCAGTTTTTCCATCTCAGAAAAAAACAAGGCTATAGGGGTCGAAAAGGTACACAGTACCTGACTAGGTCCGAAGTATTTACAAATTTTAGAAAGTTGCTGATGCAGGGACGCTCGATTGATTGATTGATTGTAGGGTTTAACGCGCCGACGCAACGCAGGCGATGAGGCGCGCCGTAGTGGAGGGCTCCGGATTAATTTTGACAACCTGGGGATCTTTAACGTGCGCTGAAATCTCGTACACACGGGCGTTTTTGCTTTTCGCCTCCATCAGAGAAGCGGCCGCCGCGGCCGCCGCGGCCGGGAAACGAACCCGCGACTCGTGCTCAGCAGCGCAACGCCTCCATTGAGCCACCGCGGCGGGTTCAGGGACGCTCGATAGCTCCTCAATACGAAATGAAATAATGAAATCGCAAAAGTGTCTTATCCAAAGGCATATGTAATCTAGCAGCCTCACGTAATTCACCGAAAACAAACAAAAGTAAACTTATAAATTCACAAAGGAATGCCTGATCCAACGCCCTCAAGAAATTAATTTGTTTAAAAAAGCAGAAAACAAAGCCCGGACAAAAGGCAGAAAACAAGCGGCAGCATCTCCACTTCGTGGATGATGGCGAGGGTGCGGAGTACGGGGACTCGAAATGACATCCAAGTTGCGCCCCAAGTGACATCCGATTTGCGCCCCGACCGTCATTCGATTCGAACCGTGAGTTGAACCTTGATTATTCCCCAAACGAAACTGCAACTCACGGCTCAAATTGAATTTCGCTTGATTTTCGCTGGATAGTGGCGTGCGCATGGATGGACGCGGACGGACTTTGTGCGGTACTAAGGTACTCCGCACCTAAAACGTGTCCGGACATTCGTGCTCCTTCATCGACACGGGGACATAAGGTTGGTAAACCGAACAGGCGGCGCAAGAGCGGGGCAACAATTATCAGAATATCTGTAGCTTGTTTGTTGTCCGATCACGTGCATAGGTTCAAATTCCTTGAACTTATCAAGTGCGCATATCAAGTCCGCACCTTCAGCGTCTTCTGATAGCACGTGGTACTAGGCGCAGCGTAAGACTTATCGGGCGCGTCAGGCCACCGCTGACGAGGTGTTGTTCGATAGTAAGGTTCCATGCCACTATTTTAGGCACGCCTGGCTGCGCGCCTGGATCCAGCTTAGTTTGCGAAGGCTGGCTAGAACGGCGTACGAGCAAGCAGTTTCGTGCATCATGTCTCTGAGCGGTCGTTTAGCTGTGGTGACGGGCGGTGCGAGCGGTATCGGCAAGGCCACCTGCCACGCCCTGGCCGCTCTGGGCACGGGGCGGCCTCTCTCGCATCCACCGTGGTCCCGCGTAATTCGCGCCAACAGCGCCAAATCCTCCCCTAGTGGTACGTGGCGTCTGAAAAACGTTGCATTTATCGTCATGGCAACGAGTGGCGAGGGGGAAAGGAGGTTGGTGACGTCGCGGACGCTGATGACGTCATTTTTTTGTGCGGCAGCCGGTCCGGGCCGCCGCGCGCCGGCCGCAGCAACCGACGCCACGGCCGGGCTGGAGGCGCGGCGGGCGCGCACGCGTTCGCCGCTCCTCAAGTCCGGCCGTGCCGACGCTCGCCCAACTTCTGCGCCTGCCACCGGTCGCTGCTCATGGGCCGCTCGGCAATGGCACCAGGCGCGAAAGTTGGACGAGCGGCGGCGATGCCTCGGAATGGCCGCCGCCGTCGTTTGGTATGTGTGTGCTGTAACGTGTTTAACAATTGAACAAAGAAAACATGTTGGTAATAGTATGTTTTCTGGTGTCGAATTGTTGTCTTTGTGGCGATAATAATGGGAGCGTTACACAAACATTCTTTTCGCTTTTCTTTTATTCAAAATTCATATGAAGACATCTTTGATTCGAAGTCATGAAAACACATGCACTACACAAAATATAATGCACATACATTTTATGTACACTCTGTTGGACTTTAAGCAAAAATATGACATGCAAATTTAGATATGCAACATTGCAGAATAGAAAAAAAACGTGCAAGATGCACATTTAGGTACACAATAATTGATTACGCAAGAATCACTTCGAAAGTTCTAATCACTATACATATTTTTTTCGCACACACCTCGACGGGGGAAGGAAAGAACTTGAAAGTTCCATTCAATTGATACTTATTTCTTGGGCTCGCCTCGAGACGGGAATGTTTAGACATTCAAAAAATTCCTTTCAGTTCAGAGACACAGTAAACGGGAACCTATAATTTAAAAGAAAGCACGCACAGGTATGCTTCAACGCCTGCCTTTTGGGCCAGTTAACGCAAACTCTGAAAGGAAGCGTTGACCCGACCATACACTTCCGAGAAATCTTGTTCACACCAACAAAATGCAGCGAGAAAAAACTGTTGCAACACAATAACCGCACTATTGACCACTCATTGCTAGATTATATCTGCGTACAAAAATAATGCGCAACCACGTCGTATAATACAGAACACAATCGCAACACAAATCGAGCGCACCCGTCTTTTCTTTTAATGGCGCGTGAACAGTCTGATTGTGAGGGGGGGAGGGGGACGCGCAGAAAAAAAAGTTTTCCTGTATTGTAAGCCGCATATACCGAGCTCATTACTTCAGATATCGGCTAGGTTGTCACACGCTACTCCCTAGTTCGTGTCTGGGCAGCGCCTCTTATCTCATCCTGTCCGATATCGATTCTAACTTTAGAACTATGGAACAGCAAAGCCACTCGCAATAAGATGACATGGCGCGTGCGCGCAGGTTAGATTGAACAGCAAAGCCGGCAATGCTACACTTTTTTTTTGTGAGCGAAACCTTGCAATGGCAGCTGCAGACAACGCATGTATTTCGGCTTGGCATTCCACTGCTCCCTGTGCAAATTGACTGGCATTGAACACCGCGGGTTTACGTCAGATTTTTCGGAGCACTGAAGCAACGTTTGGCAGCAGTTTTGCCGCAAATATCCGTTTTGGAGCAAGATGGCACCGGAAAAATTGCTTAGGGCACGCCCCCCCGCGCCAACAATCGCCGTGGTAATAGGTACGCAGTCAATGACAAGAAGCGCGTACAGTTGAGCTTGCCTTCTTTGTGAGCAGGTGCAGCGTGATAACTTTTGAGGGGTTGAGGTGATTCACCACAGGAAACGTCCAATGAAGTCTCGAACCATCCTCGACTTGGGGCCCCACTCAAGACTCAAACCCACTGCACGAAACAACAACAAAAAATACATCGATAAGAATCCTGAATTGAGGTTCAAGCAGTTACTAAGGCAATCGCAAAACGGCAATGCCGCCTCAAATTCACCTTACGAGCAAGACTTTGTGCGCCGAATGCGCGTTTACTTATATTAAAACTTTGTGTACCTGCAAGGCTGGGATATATTTGCACATTAGTTTCCACTCCGAGACGACTGACATGTCTCATTAACTTCACGTTACATGTGCGAACTGAAAATAGAAGACTGCAATCGGTCGGCTTCTAATCACTATAACTTGTACAAAGCTAATTTGCTTACCTGTCATTTTTGGAGAAGACGAGAAACTTGGCCGAACTGTTTCGCCCTGTGTTGCTGCACCACAGAGCTGCGCAGGACTGGTGACGCTCCTTCCCCCGCGGCCCCATATTTAGAATACATTCGTATATATTTTATAATGCAGCGAAACTTTCAGCCCCTGCAGGCGTTTATTCAACCCGCGCAGCTCTTCGCACGCCGGCTCGCTTACGCACGCACCTAACTGGCCCGCCGTGCGCGCCCAGAGAAAGAAAAAAAAAATATTGGCGCCGGTGAGCTGTTGCGCATGCGTGAGGAGGCGCGGAAGCATGCGTGGTGTGGAAAGAAAGAAACGATGAGGGAAAGGGAAGGGCCACGCCGCAGCACCCTGCCGCTAGGATCGCCCCAATTTTGAAACCGAAACTAGCCAGAGTCGCCGACCAGTGCTCTGGGCGCCAAAGTAGTGGTCGCTGACATCAACCTGGATGGCGCGACAGAAGTGGCCTGGTCACTGCCAGGTGGGTTGTTACGCCTGCAGGTGATTTTCGATTGTTTCAGTGCAGTTATCAGTACCCTATTTTCCATTAGGACAAAACAAATTTGCACTTCTTTATTCATTGCTAAGAATGCTTGCGGGTCACATTTTAAGTGCCACGAAATGCATTTCAAGTGATCAGCGTAAACATGACAAAAAAAAATTACTCCCACCTTCCCTCGCGGGAACCCCTGTGTAGATGCGACGCATAGGGGGTTCCGTTGTTGTTTCCGTTAGGTTGATTCTCCCATCGCGTGAAACGTGCCGTGAACCCCCTGCCGCGGCTATGACGCAACGTGGCGCGGCTATGACGCGACACAATCCAACACAATCCACTTTAATCCAATCCAAATCCAATTCAATCCAAGCCAAGCCAAGCCAAGCCAGGCCAAGCCAATCCAATCGAATCCAGTCCAATGCCCCTCTCGAGAGAGCGTTCGCTATCGGAGAGGAGAGGGGGTGAGCGGCGGAGAGCGCAGCCCGCGCGGCGAGGAGAATGGGGGAGGGGTGTGGACGGACAACAACGCCGTATGGAGGGACAAGGCGAGTGAATGAGATGCCGTCGCATCTAAAACAACGGACGTTGGTCGTTTACACCTTAAAGTTGTGTACCGACAGCCTCATAAATTCAAGGCGTGAAGCAAACATCCCCGCTGCCTTGCTACTGAGGTTTGAGTCGAAGTTTTCTTGTGGATTGAAAGACATGCAGCCGACACGCATCCCGGTAAAACAAGAAGCCATGCAAACCTTTGTCGCGAAAAAATTCAGGAGGTTCTGCCTAGATTCCTACCACCGACTTTCTAAACAGAAGCCAAGAACCTAACCGGTTGACTATTTCAGTTTTTTATCGGTAACTTGTATCATAGCTTGTATACATATACAAGTTATGTAGAAGGTCGGAGATGATATACAGTTAAACCTGGATATATCGAAGTTGACAAAAATTTGCATTCTTTCCTTACAGTCATGTTTTTTTTACATGCAGGTTTCGAGTTAAAGCTCGCGTGAAACGAAACGAAGCCAATATGCAGCAACGAAACCAATATGCTAGACATCAGTGATGCTGAACTCGCCCTTAATTGTTCAAGGATATATTTCACACTGAAAAACTGCGTTATATGCGCCTGCTGCTACTACACGGCTCTGTATTCACAAACGTAACTTAAGCATCACTTCTGCTTTTTATACTTTTCGGCGCCTTAACGCGTATCAAGAAGCAAACTTATGCGTAAAGGACGCCTTTTCGCGAACTTTATGCTCTTTTCCGCACTCAAAATAGTTGAGGAGATGATAGTGACACTGTACCGGGCGGTGACGTTCGTCATTCTCGCCGGCGGAGATGGAAATTAAAATTGTGACCTTGTATTGAAAAGACGAAACTTTTAGTTTTCTGGCAACAGAACTGATCACCGACCAACAAACACTACACATATCAGTGGAGACGCGTGACTACACGCTGACAGGCAGGCCAAGCACCTAACCGGCACCGCGCTCACACGTGGAAACGCACGGGAGATTGCGGTGCGGGAGAAATTCGCTGAATTAGTGCATTTCGCCAGCCGATTTTTCAGAAAAAGTGCAAGAAACACTGACTAATCAGCGTAGCCAATTCGTTACATCAAAGGTAACCTGTCGCAACTCCTTCGTTACATAGAGGTCGCAAACACATGGGCTTCAATGGAGGTGGAAACGGGGAAATGAAAAACTTTGTTAAATCCAGGAATTCGTTACATAGAGGTCCGTTACATCCACGTTTAACTGTAGTAGTGTAACAGACATGATCTGTTGCATTTTATTTTTAGTGAGATAGCAATGAACATAAATAAAGGGCACTACAGAGTAGGCATTATTCCGTGGAGCTTAGATTGTCTCTGTTGATCGTTTGAAAAACGCAAAACAAAAGACAGAAGGGCAATAACAACAATAACAAAAAAATCCCTGGCAATCTTCACTAACATGAAAACTGGGGAGGGGCAAAGCATGCAGTGTATAAGTGTATTTTTGGCGCCTTGGCGTTTTTCCCCGCGGAGATGAAACCGTTGGGGGGTATACAGGTACACAGCTTTGCTGTAAAAGTCTCTTGTCTTTGATGCACGAAACTCTCTGTAAACGGGTGTCCCGGTGTTTCTTTCATAAAATGTTACGTTCTAGCGCAAGGCGTAAACGAGTTTCCCGGTGTTTTAGTGCCGTGATTACATGAGATGACGACTACGGCGACGACGACAGGAGACGCCAACAACCCCAACCCCTAAGGAGCTTTGCCCCTAAAAGCTGGCATTACGATAGAAATTTTATAAGACTCGTCAGCCTGCACCGACCTCTTCTGTATACAACCAAAGGAGGGATTGATATAATAATGCCATGGTGCGCCGACCTGCTAAGCTCTCGACATTTTGCATGGTTTCCGGGTCTGCGCCTCTCTACATTTGATCTATATCGCATCAGCGCATGACTGCCTTGGACGAGCGCTCTTCGCAAATCCAGGTCGGAGCCTGGGGTTCGCAGCGTGATAACCACCCATCCGATACTTTCCGCAGAAAATACCGCCGTGCGGGCTCTGTGTGGAGGGCGCGCTCCACGGCATCTACCCTAAAGCGAAGTGTCGATGCGCAGCACAATACGAGGGACAGAAGACGACACACACAGTGTCGTCTTCTGTTTCTCGTATTGTGCTGCGTTTCGACACTTCGCGATGTACCAACTCGCCCAAACCAAAATTCTACCCTAGCTTTCCAGAGGGAGTGGAGGCCTATGGCGGGGGCACAGTCACGGACAACGGGTCGGTCCGCTGCCACGCATGTTTCTGAAACTTGAGGCCCGGCGGGCGGGGAACGGCACTTACATACATACATACATACATACATGCGGGGAACATACACACACACACACACACACACACACACACACACACACACACACACACACACACATACATACATACATACATACATACATACATACATACATACATACATACAGAGACAGACAGACAGACAGACAGACAGACAGACCAAAATTTATGGGTTTGGGTAGCCAAGAAAGACTTTCGTCTTTAAAATACGCCGCGGCTGAGCCTGGTCGAACTGCCTGCACTTAATTTAAGATGTCAGCCATAATTTCATCAATGCAGTTATTTCGTTTTGTTACACCCCTAAGAGCGTGTCCCTGCACTGGAATCTTGCTCGTATATTCTTAAATTCTCGTCAAATACATTTCGTTTGGAGAAAGTTTACCATCTGAGTCAACACATGTTCAGCTCGTTGCAATGATTCCTATACCATCATCTCGTCACGTTTGATTACGAACAGCCCCTTACTGACACAACAGGAAACATCTTTTCGGTCATCTACACTAATACAGCGATGCAGCATCTTCAAAAATAACGGCAAGAAAGTTGAACGACACACACACACACACACACACAAAAATGAATTTTCCATTTTCAGGACCATCATGCCACACATCTATGCTGTTGGACGTCGGATACACAGCGTCGGTGGAGCATCTTTTCGCCAATATTAAGGAGACCGAATCAGTGCCTATCAGCATCGTGGTTTACAGCGCCGGTATAGTGTCTATGTCCCCCATTGTTACCGCTACCGATGAAGCTTTCGACAAAGTTATCCAAGTCAACCTTCAGGTAAGCTTCATCATATAAAGAAAAAAGCTCACTGAAATGCTCTTAGGTTGCCGTATTGCATTTAGAGATGGGAGCGGCGAAAAAAAAAGTTTTTTTCTCACTCAGGATAATATTGAAAAAAAAAAAAAAAACAGAGCTTCTCCGCGCAACTTTGTCGTGATGCGACCAATCCGCAGCGAGAAAAACGCTTTCTGAAGTCAATGCTCGGGGTAAACTCACGCGCAGATTTTGAGAGCGGAAGCTTTGCTGGGACTTTTGTGGTGCAGAATGTAACAATTATATTCTTTGGGTGTTAATGGAACGAATTATCCAGCACTTAAGTCTTTTTAGTGATTTTAGTGATTTGAAGGCGAAGACCAGTGATTATGGAAAACTTCTTCACTGCAGCATCGTGATTGGGATGCCGCTCCGGTCATCTGTATGCGGCAGGCACCCAGATAATTCTTGTTGTATACTTGCACGGTACGCGGCTAGGGCTGCGGTTACCATACTTGGCTGCGGCTCTTGCGACCAGGGTTCAAATCCAATTCGAAATTAAATGAGTTTTTACGTTTATTTTATTTATTTTTTACAGCGGCCGTAATTTGGTTTCATTCGTGTAGTCACCAGCAACCACGTTCACTTTTCGCGTTTGATGAGACATTTAAAACGTTCCCCTTGAGGAGTATGCCGAGTATTTTATAGATCTGTGCAGAATCAACTTTTTCCAATATTTCTTACTTTTCTAAAAGGAACATGAAAAAACCTGTTTTTTCACACCACTCAAAATTTTATGAAATCTTATATCTTTAACTGCATTACGAGTAACCTTCCCGAACGATATCACTCTTTTCTGAAGAATACAGTGGCTGTGTTTATATATAAGAAAATCTGTTAGACATCCCGGATGTCTAACAGATGTCGGATCTCGGATATTAGATATCGTCTGACATCCGATCGAGAGGAAGGGAAGGTTGCTGTGAGCAGCACCTACTGAGCGCAGGTTTTTGAACCTTATCCGCACTCATTGCAACCCTCGACATCTTTTCACAGCATTCGCATACTATAAGGAAGGTGAACTTAACGAGACACTTTGGGCAGCGCTAATTCTAGAGCACGGTGTAAGAACTAGTTTCTAGAGACTTGTCTTTTACTTGTCCTGAACTAGTGGTGATGTTTCTGACGTTCGTGAATTTATATGTAAGACCTTGAATTCAGTCGTCGGGCTAGCAGGGTATAACCAGGGCAGTAAGTACATGAGGCTTTCGCCTTTACAGAACTTAAGCAGGCACAAGTGCTCCGAGGAATTTTTAACACGAAAGTGTTTTATTCCGGGATTCACGAAGATTTCATTTACGTCATATCCCACCTGCCGCCGGTGACGCTAGTGACGCCAGCACAACGAATCAAGCCGCCTGTAAAGGGTGCACCCCTGCACACAGAGCCTTCTTGCGGGGAAGCAACCTTTATTGATAAAGAGTACGCTATACTGCGGGTTGTTCGTTTTCGGGTTTTATATTTTAACACGAAAGTGTTTTATGCCGTGATACCCCAAGATTTAACTGACGTCATATCCGTCACGGAAATGATGCCAGTACACCTTTGCCGAAGCGACAAGCCAGCAGGACGTCGCTCGCCAAGCACACCCACAAGAGAGCCACCTTCCCGCAAATCATGCTCAGCTGCAGATTTCGCTGCACATTTCACTTTCGTGTTTTATCGATTCCTATGACAGAAGAATCAACCACAGCTTTTTTTTTTTTTTTTTTTCAAAATGTAAATGCATTCCAGGCTTGGGGGCACCAGTGCTGTTTCGAAAAGTTATGGCTGCGGCCCATCATTTGAAAGACGGTAGTCATTCCTGGGCTACATAAACGCCAAATTTTTGTCTCTATGTCTGACCGTCTGTTTGCCTGTCACTCGATTTAGCCGCCAGGCCATAGTGGAAGGATACCATGAAGTATAAATAGGCAGGACAGTTCCAGACAACTAGACCTGCGGCATGGGTCGTACATGTCCCCATTATTCAGCGCAACAAAGGAAACCTCAAACGCGGGTTCGATTCGTGGCCGCGGCGGCCGCTTTTCTGATGGAGGCGAAAAGCAAAAACGCCCGTGTGCACGAGATTTCGGCGCACGATAAAGATCCCCAGGTGGTCAAAATTAATCCGGAGCCCTCCACTACGGCGTGCCTCATCGCCTGCGTTGCGTCGGAGCATTAAACCCTACAATCAACCAAGGAGACTTCAAGCACATTTGAGGGAAAATGTGAGCACCTAATCGAGGGTACCTGAGTTCTTTTAATTAGGGCTTGCAGATTCGGTTGGTTCTTACAATATGAAACGAGAAAACAAATCTACAGAAATTCAGAGAATTGTCTACTAATGCCTCGCATTCTTATACCTCGTGTCTAGAGTGTGAGTTCTTTACAGCCAACAATGGCTATGAGTACCAAGAGACGTCGGATATTTTTTTAGTTTTTTCAAGTTCTCATTTTTTTTTGCCAATGATGCAAATTTATACCATTATAGCGATGAAGTGGCTTTACTTCGCTAATTGTGTTTCCTGTATTTCCTGTAAAGAAGGCGTAGAGGAAATAGTTCCTGTTCTTATTCATCTAGAAATGAAAGTTTTCAAGTGTTTGCAAAAACGAAAGGATGCAGCTGCATCCAAAAAGGGAGTTTTGGGTGCAAAAATTATGCCATATTTATACTCTCTCGTTTTTCTCATATACACAATAATCACTATGCCAAGGAAAAACTTTGCGCAGCTTGCATTAGGGGTGCAAGGCTGGAGAAACAGCAGGGCTGGTGGCCTCTCTCGCTCTGTCGGAGACCCGCCTGTTGCACCTGACATGGATTTCCGCACTTGCCTCTGAAAGTTCCCAATGACTGGCTGGTCCGGATCGTTTTGTCCGCAGACTTTCACATCTCTTTCAAAGGGGGACCGCGTTAGAACGCGCTAGAACCCGCGGGAACCGGCTTCGCGAACTCGGCGTCTGTAGCGCGAACTCGGCATCTGTGCTCCCCACTTCAGGCGCGAACGCACGTGAACTGGCGAGAAGAACAGCACGCGAGAGATCACGCCACAAACGCGTGAGGAATTTTTCTTGGTGTTTTTGCAAGCTCCTCACGTGGCACAAGTCCAATCGCAAGCTTCGCCTGCGCCGGGCGCTCCTCAAGAGTTGCACGCTCACATGCGCTCGTTGTTTTTAACAACAGAGCTATTAAAGCTGCCAGTTCCGCTGTCAAGCGCTACCACACACAAAAAAAAAATACCAAGAAAAATATCGAGCGCACGTGCGCGTGCGCCTCGTGAGGAGCGCCCGGCGTCCGCCATCTCGACATTTAAGAACACTCTGCCAAGCGTTCGTGGCGTGATCTCTTGCGTCCTGTTCTTCTCGCCAGTACACATGCGTTCGGCCCTGAAGTGGGCATCACAGATGCCGAGTTCGCGCAACAGACGCCGAGTTCGCGGAGCCAGTTACCGCGGGTTCTAGCGCCTGCTAACGCGGTCCACTTTGGGAGAGATGTGAAAGCCTGCGGACAGAACGATCCGGGCCTGCCAGTCATAAAGAACTTACAGCGGCAAGGTCGGAAATCCATGTGAGGTGCAACAGCCGGGTCTCCGACGAAGGGAGAGGGGCCGCCAGCTTTGCAGCCTGGCCAAGCTGCACCAATTTTTTTTTTGGTATTGCTTTCTGGTAACGCTATACGGCGGCACTCAAAACTAAAACAGCTCCACTGTTAAAAAAATTATCTCGAAGCGGTCTGTTGGAGACCGCCTTTTCTTCGCGCACATCGCTGCCCGTGGACGCGCTGCCTTTCTGAACACGTGGTGCCATCTAGTACGAGTACTTCGAAACTGAGAGAGCGCGCGAGAAAGGAAAGTGATATTTAGTTCGACGAGACGTCGTAGGGTTTCTGTTCGATTATGCTGCTTATAATAGGTGGAAATAAATGTTTCCTTCAAGTTTCGTGCTTTCACATGCGCTGCCTTCATTGTCGCATCTTGGTACGTCATCAGCTTTAATCGGAAATGACACCGACCATTGTGCTATGTTTATTATTTTCGTCTAATACGCACGAAATAAGCGCATGAGTAGGCTGTTGACGACGAAGCACCAAATAATGAAAAAAAAAAAAACGCTTTCTAACCTTCGCACTGGGGTAGCGTTTACGCTGCTGTTTGAAGGCCTATAATCATAAACCCCCCCCCCCCCCCCTTTCTTTTTTTGTCCAGTGACAAAATCGCCCTCCTCCAGCTCCCCAGTCTCCTGAATGCCATACCCGGAATCCACCATGCGTTTTATGCCGATGACCTCACTATATGGACTACCAGCGGCTCCAGCGGCGCGCAACGAGACGCCCTCCAGCAAGCCATCGACACCACCGTCGCCTACCTCATCCCCAGATGCCTAACGGTCGAACCAAACAAGTCAACCCTCCCCGTTCTCCGAGCCCGCACCCGCGGCCGCACCCCTCCCCCCCCCCCCCCCCCAACCCACCCCGCATCCACAAGTGACCATCCACGGCACTCCCATTCCCCAAGTCACCACCCTCCGGGTGCTCGGAGTTCCTTTTGACTACGACGGCTCCGGCGCCATTCTTCTCCCACAGCTCCACAAAACAATCACTCAACTTACACACCTCATTCGGCGCATGCGCGGCTCCACCTATGGCCTCAAAGAATCTGACACCTGCAAACTCGTTCACGGTTCAAGCCCTCCTCATCAGTCGCCTCACATACAGCTGCCCTTTCGTCCACCTCAAGATACAGGAAGCTTACAAACTGGACGCTACAAAGCAGCCTTAGGCCTCCCTACCTACACCTCCAACACACGCCTCCCCCAGCTTGGGCTCTACAACACCCTCACAGAAATCTTGGAAGCCCTACGCACTTTCCACCTGCACCTACTGTCCCTCACACCGGCTGGTCGACGGGTACTTCGGGTCATCGGATGCACGGCCCCTGCCACCCCACACGCGCCCCAACGTATTCCCCTTGTTGCAAATAGTAGAGGAAGAAGATGAGGCTCCTGGCTCTAGGGCATTACTATCGTCATCATTGTGACCAAGTCATCGCCATTAAAAGGGTCGTTCGATCAGGGGTCCCACGGCTTCGTTTCCTGGCGGCGCACCCGCAACGAGGTGCCCGATCCGCAACATTGGTGCCGAATCCCAAGGGAAAACGAGCGGCTCCCACCGACGTGGGCAACGAGCGACGGCGACGACGAGTTTCTTCTAGAAGCGGTCGCCCAAGCAACCTAGTCCTTCTCGGAGCCGCACCCAGGGAGACAACGCGCGGACCGGGCTGCCTACCAAGCGAGTAAGCCGGACTTTTTCGCTTAACGATGGACCGGCTGAAGGCGAAACGCGCTGCAAGGCGAGCCCAAGCGACAAAAGTTTCGACCGAGGCGAAAGCGCTCATCGAGAGCGGCTGCTCTGACCGGCTCGCGCTCCGAAAGGTGCTGGACAAGCTCATGGCTAGCCGCGAGGAGCTTAGCAAGATCGACGCCCAGGTCGAGGGCGTGGTTCCTGTCGAGGAGCTGGAAAGGGAGTACGAGTCGGCGGCCCATTACAACGACAAGACGCTCGAGGCTCTGACTCGGCTTGCGTACCGGCTCGAGGAGCTCAGCGTCAGCGGCACGGCGCAACCTGCCTCCTCGGCTGCGATTAACACGCCCCATGCCCCAACGACAGTTCCATCCCAGATCACTGGACCTCGTCTCCCAACGCTTACCATCAAGCCTTTTTATGGGGACGTGTGTCAGTGGACGTCGTTTTGGGAGCAATTCAACGGCGCAGTCCATACCTACCAGGCTTTAACCACCACCGAGAAGTTTCACTACCTCCGAAACTACCTGGAAGGTGACGCAGCAGCTGCCATCGCTGGACTGCCAACAACGGAGGCGTTCTATGAGAGTGCCATCCAGCAGCTCCAGGACAGGTTCGGGGACAAACGCCGGATCGTACAGCGGCATTTTAGAAACCTCCGCGAGCTGCAGCACGTGACGTCTCTCTCGGAGGAGAGGGAGCTGCGCAGACTTTACGACTGCGTCCAGCTGAACGTCCGCTGCCTCAACCTTCTGGACGTTCCAACGAGCAGCTTCGCCGCGATGCTGTACAACATTTTGCTCGAAGTGCTGCCGGAAGAGATCGTCGTGGCGTTTCACAGGCACGTCCGCCTCAAAAAGATATCAACGGGCATGACATCATCTTCGTCTGGGGACGAAAACGAAACGGCTTGCCGGCAATTGGAGCGACTCTTGCGGTACACGCAAATCGAACTCGAGGCAAGAGAGCAATGTGCTCCAGTGGCGACTCCTACCGAATCGAGTGACCCCTCTCAACGTAACGGGCAATCAACGTCAACGTCGGTTCTTCACGCCTTGCATGCTTCGATGCCCAAACGAAACGAGTGCTTTTTTTGCGAATCGGCGAAGCACACTACTGAAGCATGCTACGCTTCTTTGAGCATCAAAGACAAAAAGAAGCGTCTTGCAAAGCTGATGCGATGCTATAGATGCACGATGGTGGGCCATCGATCAAAGGAGTGCCGGCGAAATTTATCGTGCAGTATATGCAAGGGAAGGCACGCCACCGTCATGTGCGACCCTGGCTACAAGGTGTTACGAATCGGCCAGCGCCGCCGTACTGTCCCGCATCACTCCTCGGCTGTGCGGCGAAGCCCCTGCGTGCTCCTTCGAAAACAGGCGCAACCATGTCGGCAACAAGTTGCGACAAGCCGCGCCAGACGCTTTGCTCTCGCGCATTTCAAAACTTCGGCGGCTGCCTGCGAGGCTCGTCTCCACGCTCTTCAAGGACACAGAGGCCCCGTCGATCGCAACGGAGTCCTCCTCTCTCCCCTCTCTCGGACTCAACGTGCCCGAGGCTATGAACGGCTTACGAACTCTGGAAAGAGTGTTGTGCGTGTTCCGTGGTGTTCCCGCTTGTTGCGTTTGACCGTTATCGCTTTTTGGGTATAAATAGAGCTACCCAAGCGTTGTAAACCATTCCTGTTAGAGCAGCGAATCGATGTTGTCGCTCTGCTCGAGTCCTGTATTGTAACCTCGCCCGTCGGGGCATTGTTCTTTGGCTTCGGCTCACCTCTCGCTATGAAGTAAACAGTTACGTTAGCCTACGGCTTCTGGACTCCTTCACGACTGCAGTCGGCCTTCGCGGTCGCAACAACTGGTTGGCAGCGGTCGGATGGCAACTTCGTAACACCTGAAGCCAGCGGTGCGAGACCCAACACCGCGGACATCGAGGCGGCTTCGGACTTCGCAGAATTCACGGCGGTCAAGGGTGAGTGCGGGACTTTTCTTCACTGAGTTTTACCAGGCTTCTGAGGATAGCTGGTAGGGCGTGTGTTTTGTCGCGTGGGTTAATCGCGCAAAACATTTTTGGGAGCAGTGGGAAAGCAGTACTCTAGACCGGCCATGAATTTGAAGGCGTTGAAAAAACCGCAGTTGTTGGAGCTTGCAAAAGAGTTGCGCTTGGATGTTACGGACGCGCTGAGAAAGCCAGAGCTCATACAGGCTATACTCGCTGTTGGTGCTAACGATGAGGAGCTGTCGGAATGCATTGAGCGGATCAATTGCAGGGAGACCGCGAAACGTCAGGCCGCCGAGGCAGAGGCTAAACGTCAGGCCACCGAGGCAGAGGCTGAGGCAGAGGCTGAGCGCCAGCGTGAGGAGTTCGAGAGACAGAAACGAGATCAGGAACGCGAGGAAAGAAAACGACAGCACGAGGCAAAGATGCGATGGTACGACCTCGAGCTCGAGCGCCTTGAAGAGGAAAGAAGGGAGCTCGAGGGAGAGAGACTCCAACGGGAGAACAAGAACCTAGAGCACAAAATTCAACTCGAGCAGGAAGAAGCGAAGCCCGAGTTAGAATTGTTGCTCGAAAAAGACCTCGTTGTCGGGGAAAGCACCGTGCCAGCGCTGCCAGTAGCAGACGCTCGGGAGCGCGAGTCGGAGGCGACGGTTGCAGCCCAGCAGCGCGTCAAGGTTGCTGAGAGAGATAACGACGGCGCATTAGCTCGGACTGTCGGCAGCGGCGGCAGAGGGCAGTGCGTGTCCACTGAGTGCGATAATGTGTCGCGGTTTGTTTTGGAGATCTCGGCGGAGTGTTCGGACGGTTAAAATTCGCGGGAGGACATGGATATGGCTACCGGTCTGAACATGAACATTTCGCGAGATAGCGAGGTTTCGCTGAGTGCGCAAACAATGGGGCTACCGAAAGACAACACGAGTCCGCTGAAACGGAGGTTGTTTCTTCGGACGGCGGCAGTTAAAAAGAGACCGACGTTGTGGCAAAGCCTGCAGCCGAGGCCGCGAACGGTTTGCACGGTTCAGTTGGGAGTCCTGACGATCTCGCCACTGAGCAAGCCGATTCCGTCCTGCCACCAGCTCAGGTAACTGACCTCGAGCAACGGCCAGCTGAGCTCGTAGAGATTCAGGTGTCTAGGGCGGCTGAGACGTCTTTTGAGACAGAGCAGCCTGGTTGTAGTGTAGTTCTAGCAGTGAGGAAGGAGAACGGGAACACACTTCGGCCTTCGCGTGCTGAGGCTGTCGCCGAAAACGCGAGGGATGACGAGATAGGGTCTGTTGGAAGTTACGAGGTGTCTAAAGAGCGGCTCGTGGCCTTGTCACTCCAAGCTGATGCTCCCGATGATAGGCCAACATCGGCTGAGCTTGTTGAGAATCCGGTGTCGTCTACGGCTGAGCCGAAGTCGGGAACCGACCAGCCTAAGGGAAAGAACGTAAACGCGTTCCGGCGTTTGCTTGCCGAACGCGTTCGTAAAAAGGCGAGCAACGAGGAGAGAGGAAAAACGTCCGCGCGTACTTGTGGCGCGGGTTTCAGTGCGGGCACGCCAAGGGGCAAAGCCGTGAGCTCGCATCGCGCCAAGGGAACGCCGCCTCCAAAAAGGAGTGCGCGCCTCTCCTTTGAACGTTGGAAAATCTCGTTCGCTCCTCCACGCGCTCGACCTTTGTCGAACAAGACGACCGGTGTCCTTTCACGCGGTCGCAGCAGCGTTCAGAGAACGGGTGCACCTAAAGTGCGGTACAAAAAGGGAAAAGCTCGGAGCAATGATGAGAGCTCAAATCGCAGCTCTCAGCGCGAGAAGTGGCTTGTAGACGCCTGACTTTCTCAATTTCATTGTTTTTCCTGGAGCAGGTTTCGCCCTTTACGATTACATTTCTTTTTGTGTGGGACATTTCCAATCACGCGAAATGTCACCTTTCAAGTTTGTTCACTTGTCTAAAGTACTGCTGGGCAAAAATATAACTAGAGTAGTTAGTTATTCGCGTACTTTTTCGCAACTAAAAGCCTGGTAGAGCTTCAGTGTGGATTTGTCTTCGCACTTGCCGGCGATGCGGTTGTGTCTTCCTGTGTTGTTCTGTTGCTTGCCTGACCAAGCCAGCGACGTTCTTGGGGAGCCACTACTCGTCCAGTGACCCGCAGGGTGAAGCTCCAGCACGGTGTCGTACAGCCAAGGCCTGGAGTCGAGCGTCTGCCGAACACTTCACTTTGACAGCATCCCTCCGGACAACGGTTGCAGACCCTTATCCATCGGGATCTCGGACCCCCGGCGGAGAAGCTGTTACGAATCGGCCAGTGCCGCCGTACTGTCCCGCATCACTCCTCGGCTGTGCGGCGAAGCCCCTGCGTGCTCTTTCGAAAACAGGCGCAACCATGTCGGGAACAAGTTGCGACAAGCCGCGCCAGACGCTTTGCTCTCGCGCATTTCAAAACTTCAGCGGCTGCCTGCGAGGCTCGTCTCCACGCTCTTCAAGGACACAGAGGCCCCGTCGATCGCAACGGAGTCCTCCTCTCTCCCCTCTCTCGGACTCAACGTGCCCGAGGCTATGAACGGCTTACGAACTCTGGAAAGAGTGTTGTGCGTGTTCCCGCTTGTTGCGTTTGACCGTTATCGCTTTTGGGTATAAATAGAGCTGCCCAAGCGTTGTAAACCATTCCTGTTAGAGCAGCGAATCGATGTTGTCGCTCTGCTCCAGTACTGTATTGTAACCTCGCCCGTCGGGGCATTGTTCTTTGGCTTCGACTCACCTCTCACTATGAAGTAAACAGTTACGTTAGCCGACGGCTTCTGGACTTCATGGCTGCAACAGCGGCTGGCCGCTCGCATCATACACGCTACCACTCGTATGTCGGAGGCCACGGAGCTCGGATCGGGTGCCCCCACTCGGTCGCAACAAAGGCCAGACAAAACAAGGTCCGAAGCAAAACCACCTACAATTTCCCGGTGAAGACGCAGGCCACCAAGTTGGCATCTACTGCCCTCACTAGCTGCCAGCTGGGCGAAGACATTTACCTCCAGACATTCAGGTCATGGATCATCGGTCCAAACGCAGCAAGTTACGTACGAGGCATTTTGGACGGTGGCAGCCAGAGAACCTACATTAAGGAAGACCTCGTGGAGAAATTGCAACTAAAAGTCGTGGGAGAGACAAACCTCGCAGTCAAAACCTTTGCATCGTCAATCACTTCTGAAGTGGGAAGAAGAATCGTTGAGGTTCGACTGCGCAGCCAGTTTGGCGACGCAGAGCATAGATTACAGGGAATTACCGTACCAACCATTTGTCAGAACGTCCCAAATACGGATATGAGCGGTGCTTTTGCTATGGATTTAAGAAAGTTAGGTTACCGACTTGCGGACGAACAAACTGTTCCCCAAGGAAGTGCGGACGGAGACATCGAGGAGCCGACCAACTGTGGAGAACAGTGGCAGGAGAAATTATTAGAAGCGAGCAACAGGAAGGACTAGTCGCGATAAACACTTCGCTTGGATGGACGCTGCAAGGCCCTGTCAGCAAACCGAGTCCTGCGCTTAAGAGAACGACGGGAGTGACTTGCGTGATGAGTGACCAGGTATCACTAAACGATCGATCAAGACTGGGCTCTGCACAGCATCCACGTGATCGACAGAGCAGCACTGCTACGCTAACCCATGACGTTGCATCCGTCGCAAAGTGCACCACAGAAAGTGCGGCAGCAAAGGCACTAGACGGACTCAAGAAAGATCCGCCTTTCAAAGAGTCGACTTGGTCACCGGCAACACTCCGGGCTTCGCAGGTTACAGGCGTATATGATGTGCAGAAGCCTACGACTGCTGATTGCGTGACCAGAGATCGACCGCATTATTTACCCAAGACGGGAGCTGATTCGATGAATGACACAGCAGCACGGACATACTTGAATGCCTACAGGCACCGTCCCCCCAGAAGACACTGTGCGCATGATAATCATCTGCACACGTCGGAAACAACGCGGCTTACAACCTGGATGCACCAGAAGAAACGAAGTAACCGGAAGCAACGCAGGAAGAAAAAGGCTATCTAAATTTAACTGGCCTGAACGTTGGCGTTTCACCAGGAACTGCAGTGCTATGTTTTCGCCAGGAGCCCTGTGCCAGATTTTAATGCTTTTCACATCTGTTTTGTGGCCGGGAGTATGTTCAAATAGTAGAGGAAGAAGATGAGGCTCCTGGTTCTAGGGCATTACTATCGTCATCATTGTGACCAAGTCATCGCCATTAAAAGGGTCGTTCGATCAGGGGTCCCACGGCTTCGTTTCCTGGCGGCGCACTCGCAACGAGGTGTCCGATTCGCAACACCCCTCTCCATTCGTCAAAGCATCCACGTCCCTCCCGTCCCCAAGCATATGCACGCCTTCTACAACCAAGGCCGCCGCAGCGCCCGCGTCCGATTCCTCGAAAAACGCTACGACACGGATCCCAACACCCGCTATACCGACATAGCCCAGTACTCCACCCGCAACAGCACCACCATCGCAGTCCTCACCAACGAGGAAGGCCACCCCACCGCGGCCTCCTACCTCCACATACCCACGCTCACCGCCGAGTCCCTCGCCATCGCCCACGCTGCCCTGACCTACTGCCACCAACCCTACCTGACTTAATCACCGACTCGGAGCAAGCCTGCCGCCTCTACCAAGCCAGCCTTGCCCCGCCAGCAGCCATTCACCTCCTTCAGCGCCTCCCTGAAGACATTGAACTCTCCATTCTCTGGACCCCCGGCCACTCTGGCCTGGCAGGGAATGAGGCGGCCCACACCGCAGCCCGCGCACTCATTACCCGGGCACTTCCCTCGCCTCGCCTCGACCAAGCAACTCCCCCACCCCGCGACCCAGCAGCCCTGACATTTCTCGACCCCACCTTCAACTCCATCCTAGCTCTATCACCACACTGACTCCCGAAGGCGATACCCGCTCACCCTTTCCCCCAACCTTCCCTCACCGCCCAACAGGCCTACATCCTCCGCCGACTACGACGGAAACCTACTTTAACCACTTCATCCTATCCCACATTTCCCCTTCTCTCTTTCCACCCGACTGCCCGCATTGTCACATTCATCTCAACACCTACCACCTCGTCTTCTCCTGCCCCCAACACCCACATCCCCACCCCTCCCCTTTCCCTGAGCATTGGGAGTCCGAGCTGACCAGCTCCACACCGGAGCTCCCGGTCGCCCTGGTGCGGCGCGCACTGAAGGCAGCCCGGACAAGAGGCCTCCTGGACTTAGGAGGCTAACCGCACCCTTCTACCCCTTCCCTTTGGCTCAATAAACGTTTTGCCACCACCAACACCCCCACGGCAGTGCAGGCTTTCAGCGCTATCGCACAGGTCGACAAGTTGAAATTCAATTTGCCATTTTGGATATTCTTCCGCAACCAAATTAAGGAATAGGGGTGTTACCTGACCACGGAATTAACGCTATTGTATTTGGACGTTGGTCGCAGCAAATTAATCAGATACCCCGCCATTTTTTTTTTCACTCACCCAGAGCGCGCCTCTGATCTTCCCGTCTGACAGCGCGCTTAACTTCAGCATGCACCGGTTCCTTGTAGCGCTCCGCCGTCAGAGCGTTGTGTGATAGCCATTTACCTTGGCTATATCAAGCACGCCAGATATAGCGCGTGGTTGCTGCCTCAGTCACGAGTGCAGTATGAGTGCAGTTGCAGGCAGCCTGTGCACCACGTCTATGAGCGGACGGCTAGCTGTGGTGACCGGCGGTGCGAGCGGCATAGGCAAAACCACATGCCACGCTCTGGCACACCGGGACGCCAACGTGGCCGTCGCTGATACCACCCGGGACTCTGCCACGGACTTGGGCCTGGTCCCTGTTGGGTGAGTTGTTATTGTTGTGTTTTGTTCCCAACAGCCGAATAAGATGCACTCCCGTGAGAGCTGTAAAAACAGTTGCAAATAGCGAATAATCATATATACCGAAATGTCACCGCTGTCCTGGTACTCCTTATCGTCTTCTTACGCAAGTCGTCGCGATGTACAAAAAATCGTACAACAGTTATTTTTACCTCCACTTTTCACCGACTTTTAAGAGCTTTCCTGAAGGGTCGACATATTGTCATGTCATGTAGATGCCTAATAGAAAAGGTCTGATGAAACTACTGTTATTATGGCTCCTTCTTAGCGCGCGAAAGTGCACGAAAAAGCTGCGGACTTGTATAATTACCCTTTGCCTCGCCCACTAGGGCGTGGAATCACTATGGGGTGCAGGAATAAAATGAGAAGGGCTGCATCCCTCAATGGTGGTTCACGGGATAAGACGCATATAATTTATCATTCGCGTGAGGACCCTTGCCGTGAGCGATCGTTAGTATCGTTTGATACACCGAGTATGTATGATATGACTAGTGCAAATTCATTAGCACGAACTTGTAGTTACGTGGGGGAATCCTTAGACGAAGCGAATGCCTAAACACAAGGAACGCGGTCAAAGGGGCGACGACCATACATTTTTGTTTGGGTAGTTTGCGATCTGAGAAAATTCTTCTGCTCAGTGTAGTAATTCCTAGAAGCAACGCTCCATTCCATCGTCTTCGCGTTCTTTCCAAAATTCTGTTGCACTCACACGATCCCAAGTATATTTTCTCCAGTCTTCCTTATAGATAACTCTGGATACATTAATGCAGACGTTGTTGACACAGTGACATCTCGCCCAATACTGAACTTTGATTGCCAAGATAAAGCTTTGCGCAAGTTGTTCATGCTGTCTGTATTCTGTGGAATAAAACGTTCTACTATAACGTACTATGTTACCAGTTTATAATTTTTAATCTTACTCCAGTTTTAACGCCTCTCAGTCACTAATTTTTAAGAAACAAGCAAAGAAGGTATACATGACTCCTTTGCGATACCATTGGTCAGTTGATTCATGCAGTAAGATAGAACCGAGTAGTGGCTGCAGAACGACCGCCTAAAACAGCTTGGACAGCATGATTTCCCGTTCAGTTTATTCTGGCGACGTGCAAATCTGGGCAGACGTCAGGACAGCACTACGAGAAACAAAAGAAAAAAAATGCTGTCATCGTCAGCAGTATGTGCCAAAATTTACAGACAAAAAAAAAGTTTACCCGCCGCGGTGGCTCAGTAGCCAAGGCGTTGCGCTGCTGAGCACGAGGTCGCGGGTTCGATTCCCGGCCGCGGCGGCGGCTTTTCTGATGGAGGCGAAAAGCCCGAACGCCCGTGTGTACGAGATTTCGGCGCACATTAAAGATCCCCAGGTGGTCAAAATTAATCTGGAGCCCTCCACTACGGCGCGCCTCATCGCCTGCGTTTCGTCGGCGCGTTAAACCCTACAATCAATCAATCAATCAATCAAATCAATCAAGAAAAAACGTTTACGCATCATAACCGCCAGGTTTTCGGGGCATTTTGCCTCCCAGTGCCATAGGGGAGTGGCGGTGGTTGCGAGTCTTTTTATGTATATTTGGGGTGTAAAGAACCTGGCGCACAAACGAATCACTTGCAGGGATTCCACAGGTATTTCAAATTTTCTCAAACTTCCACTCGTGGGACCTCTAAATTTTTCCCTTCAAGTGTACTTTAGAAGAAATCGGACGTACTCGTGCCGTACGTCATTTTGCAGTTTATGTCCAGTTGTATTTGTGTGGGCATAGCTGAGTGAATTCTATTTCAGCTGTGTTCGGAGACAAAAGAGGGTACCTTAAAGGTTAAAAAAGGTACCTTAAAAGAGGGTACCTTACCTTAAAGGTTTTCATATAATAGCATAAAGACCCAAGACTGGCTGCACTTGCAGTGACGTGACGTGACGTGACGTGATCGTGACGTGCCATACAGAACCAGAGGCGTGCATGGAGCTGAAATAATCTTTTAGGGGCGAAGCACCTTAGGGGCTCGGGCTGACAGCGTTTCCTGTCGTCGTCACATGTAGTCATGGTACTAAAAAATTGGGACACTCATCTTCCAACGCCTCGCGCTAGATCGTAACGGGTACTGAAAGTGGGCAATGGATCAAACCGGTTCAAAATAAACTAACATGATTGAAAGATTTGTGGAACGCTCCCTGTCCGCTTAAGCAACCGTCAAGCACAAGAAGAAGCTGTTTGTAGACGGGTTATAATTTGTGTCCCACTCAAGCACATACCGGCTCACGACGCTAGGCCTGATCGGGTTGGGTGGTCGGTCGAAGTAAGATAAGGCATACTTACCTAATGCCGGGGCCTCGTTGATCACAGAGGAGCCCCCAGGGTGAGTCGCTGGTATTGCACTGCTCTCGCATTGATCGAAACTGGGGAAGATGGGCATGTAAATTGCTTAAATCCGGTTCAACGCAAGAGAGGGCGCCACCGCCTCAGCAAGCGTGCGATTGCTCCTCCCACCAGCGCTTCCTGGAAATGGAGCTACTGACCGTACTGCTGCAGCTGCCGCCCTTCGGAGCAGCATAGACATAAACGAGGTCCAATATCAAGATCTGAAACCTTTTGTAAGAAGGAAGCTGCGGGACCACTGGCAGCAACAATGGGACGGAGAAGTAGAGAATACACTACATATCGTTAAACCCAAAATAGAAAAGCCTCCTGCTGAAAGACATGACATATTTGTAGAGGTAGCATTATGCAGATTAAGAATTGGCCACACACACTCCACACACTCATACCTTTTAACAGGCGCAAACAAGCCACAGTGCCATCGATGTGGGGGTCAGCTTTCTGTCCTTCATATGCTTATTGAGTGTGGCATGTGCAACAGTGAAAGGAAACGTCATTTTAATGAAGCTTACACGTATAACATTCCCTTGCACCCTTCATTATTTTTATCAGACCATCCAATGTTCTCATAGCCTGCAGGGGCGCCTTGCGTTTCAAGGTGACGGTAGTGGTGACACCGCGGACCCCGGGACCATGTGGGTTGGGCCCACCCACGCCCTCGGCAGTGCGTGGCTTCGCCGTGTCCGGGGAAAAGGGCATCCTGGTGGTTGAGCCAAAGCCAGGGTTGTTTTGGACCTTCATGGCCCCCTGGAAGAGGCAACACACTACTTCGGCCCCCGCTTCCCGTAGACGGTGCCCCCAGACTGACCCGACCTGGGGGGAATCAGCCAGTCGCCTTTTCCTGTCCTCTTCTTCATTCTTTTGCTTTCCTATAGTCTCTCCTAACCCTGTCCTGTCATCTTCTCTCTTCCTTATTTCTCCGTTGTTTCTCCAGGCGGCGAGGGTTAACCCTGTGCGAAGGCTTCAACCTAAATGATCCCGAGCATAGGGTTATAGTGGCGAGGTACAGTTAACGTGTGTTTCAAAACCACGTTCCCTTGTTGGGCTCGGTGGTGGGCGACTGGCCTTGCCACCGAATCGATTCCATGTCGTATGGCTATCTTCCCAACTCCCGCAAAACACCCTGATCGACCTCCTAAAAGGGGCCGCACCGAAGCACTCCGCACCCAACCAGCTCAGGCAGCTTTCAGCAAATACCTAGTTGTACACTCTACCGACGAAAAACCTATCACCGACCTTTCAGTCTTCTTCATTGCCAAGTGTATTGACAACATTGTTGGAAAAGACTACAATGCCAAAAAGATGCCCTCTGGAGACCTCCTTGTTGAAGTTGTGCCAAAAAACCAAAGCGAGAACCTCCTAAAGCAAGAAAAAAATTGCCAACTTGACTGTCACAGTTTCGCCACACCGCACGCTAAATACTGTCCAAGGTGTTATTTCTGACAAAGAACTCCTCCACGAGACAGATGATGACCTCCTTGAGGGACTGCATGACCAAGGTGTTGTTGGCGTGCGTAGAATTATTATGAGAAGAGATGGAGCAGAGATCAAGACCAGACACATCATCCTAACATTTGCTCGCTCTACCCTGCCCGAAACAGTGAAAGCAGCTTTCCTTAGCTGTCGTGTACGCGCCTACATTCCAAGCCCGAGGCGTTGCTTCAAATGTCAGCACTGCGGTCATGGAACTGTAGCTTGCCGTGGCAAGCTCACCTGTGCGAAATGCGGCGAAAATGATCACTCTTCTGATAACTGCAAAAACACAATCATGAAATGTCCGAACTGCAGTGGCTCACACGCTGCGTACTCACGATCCTGCCCATCTTTCAAGAAAGAAAAAGAGATCATTCAGATCAAAGTAACCTAAAATATCAGTTTCCCTGAAGCACGCCAAAAGCACAAGATGTTTTGGGCTGCATCCTATGCAGACGCCGCCCGCCGGGGGTTGGGACGACGTTTGGTTAGTACTGCGACACAATGCAGCTTAGCTGATGTGTCGCTGTCATTAACCCCCTCCGGGCAACCACCAGCTCCTGCCTCTACAGCAGAGGCCCTGGTGGTTCCTCCTCCTGCTGGGCTGCCATCCACAGCCGAGCACCCCACCACTACTGCGGAGCCCGTGGACGATGTGGTGACGGTGTCTGTTGGTACTGGTCCGGCCTCTTCCAGTCCAGCTCCATTGGCCCACACGACACCCGAGGGCACTGAGAGCATTAAAGGGACACTGAAGTGATATGTAAACATTGCGGGATTACTAGCGCAAATTGTAGTCCGGAGTTCCCAGGCCATGTTTCGACCACTCTAGGCGCGTTTACGCGATTTTATTTAGTAGAAAAACTAATTCGAAAATGCTGTCCTCCTCTCTTTACGCTCGCCCATTTTCTGTGGCGTTTTCGTGTGACGTCAGGAGGGGATGAGCTGGCAATTGGCTGCGCCACGGCTGCGCTACTGCACGGCTCCCCGGCCGACAGAGTCAGTCGGCCCAGCGTTTCGTCCACCGGCCGCCGGCGGGTCGTCGCAATCAAGGAGGTTAAAAAAAATTGCTTGGTCGTAATTCGTTCGCTTAGTTGAAACGAAGCCAGGACACGTTTGTGAATGGAAGAATGTGCCTTTCTTTACTTGGTTTGTTGTACACTGTATCTAGCTCCAAGTCAAGGTCGCTTCACACAAGCGCTCGACGCTTCGCTGACTGGTACGCCAGTAGGAAAATATAAGGCCTCTTGAAGGCGGGAGAAGAGTCAGCGAAGTCAATATAGGTACTAAGGAAATAAAATCAACTGATATTTTTACCGTACAGCGTAAAACTAGGGCGCGGGAAGCACTTTTTTGCGCTGGGCGAACAAGCACAGCGGTCAGCAGCACGACTACGCATCAGCGAACGCTTTTCCGTCTACGAAATGCAATTGCTAGACGTAAGCTACTGTGGAAACTCGGGCGACGCTTACTGCACGATCGCAGTACAACAAATAGTCACCTAAGCTGCTTGAAATGCCAAAACTAAATAAAAGTGTAAACCGGTTGTACAATATATACCTTACATTAGCAAAGCGTTTGCGTCCCGCTCCGTGGCTCAGTGGTTTGGGGCGCCGGGTATGTCGCCGCAAATGATTTGCAAGTCACGAGGTCGAATCCCCGCGGGTACGTGCTTTCTTTTTTTGTAAGTTAACTTTTTTGTTTTCCGCCGATGTTTTCTATACTGAGTTCACCTTTTTTTGGGCCGCAACGTTCATGGCTACACGAACTAGTTCACAAAACGCGCGCAGGCTGGCACTGGCGCGCTAGCGAGTTCTCGTTGGCGTGCTGTTGCCATAAGCGCCGACTGCTTGCAGGCAGTGGGCACAGGCCAGAATGAACAGACCCTTGGCCTGGTGCGAACACGCTTTTTACGATACAGGCATGAGGGAGGCAAGCTCCAAATATGGGGGAAAAGCGCATGACATTTGGGCGTCTGCGGGTACCCGGAGGGCGTTCATGCACTGCGTAGGTCTCGGCTAGTGAATGCTACGACTACAAGCCGTCCTGGGAGGCTTATCTTGTGCATTTTACAGCCGACAACATGGCAGAAGCGCGGTACGATGATTACTGAGATATTGAGAATGCCCATCCAACAACGCCATTGGTTATGTTTTACAGAACCGAAACCGAAACCGAAACTTGTGTGATTGCTAACCTTGGGCATCGTCCAATCACGGCGCCCCTCCTCCAAACGTCACAGCCTTAGTTGGTGCGGCCGCCGCAAACCGCGCATGGTAGTTTTTCTTCTTTCGCGCTTTGTAAAATAATTACCGATTTGTCAACCGGATAAACGATGAAAAGTGTGCTAATTTGAGCCAGTCTACGCAGTGCAAGCAAAAACGGGAGCTTGACAAATTCACTTCAGTGTCCCTTTAACTCAGGGGGCCCCAGACATACTCCTTCCCTGCCCGCACCGCAGGTTCCAACCAAGAAGCCTGCGGCCACCTCAGGAACCAATAGAAGAGGTGTATGTCGGAAGGACACCATTTCGGTGCCGCCTGAATTGTCAGTCGAGGACATGGACACCTCGGCATCTCAACCTGCAAAGCAGGCGTAAAATGAGCGCCGCAGCGCTATTGGCCGTGGAAAAAAACCACCTCCTCGTATCACAGGCCCTAAAGAAGATTCACTGACATGAACCAAAATAGGCAACTTCACAACTACATCTTTATTATCTTTAATTCATAATTGCTGTTGAAAACATAGTTCAATGGAACTGTAGGGGTCTCATAAAAAACTTAGATGATGTATATGAACTCTTTTATAAACATCAATCCAGTATTGTTTGCCTCCAAGAGACACACCTGAATCCTAAACAAAGTAACTTTCTTAAACAATACGCTGTCTTCAGGAAAGATAGAGATGCCTTTGCTCATTCATCTGGCTGGGTTGCCATTGTGACGCGAAAATCCATTCCTTCGCAGTCTATTAGACTACTCACCAGCTTTGAGGCAGTTGCTGTCTGCGTGAACTTTTTTGTTCGGCTGATGACAGTATGTTCCTTATACATTCCCCCGGATCATCAATTGTCTACCTCAGAATTTGAATCGTTGGTGGATGAGCTTCCTGAACCATTTATCTTAGTTGGAGACCTAAATGCACACAACAAACTCTGGGGTTCTGGGAGAACTGACGCTCGTGGCCGCTTGATTGAACATTTCCTAGTATCATCTGGTGCGTGTTTGTTCAACAAAAAACTGCCTACATATTATAACATCACACACAACACGTACTCACACATAGACTTGGCAATCGGTTCTGCTGTTCTTTTTCCACTCGTTGAGTGGCAGGTGGAGAAAAACCCGCTTGGAAGTGACAATTTCCCAGTATTCCTGAGATGCCTGGATAGAGACCCCTACACTACCATCTCAACTAAAAGGTTTAAAGAAACCGCTGCAGACTTGGAGACGTTTAAGCAGAAATCTCAACTCACACACAGTTCCATAGAACACGTGGGTATTGATGAAGCTTGTGGCTTTATCACGGCACATATCCTTAACGCTGCAGCGAACTTCCTTCCCCATACTTCTGGTAACATAAGTACCCTAAGGCGGCCCTGGTGGAATGAACAGTGTCGACAAGCTCGCCAGGCACAGAACAAGGTGTGGGGCATTCTTCGCAGGTACCCAACTGCGGACAACCTTGTAGCGTTCAAGCGCACCAAAGCCATGGGAAGGCGCATTCGCCGTCAGGCCAAAAACAATAGCTGGAGGTCCTTCTTAACTTCAATAAATTCTTTCTCCGATACAAGAAAGGTTTGACAACAGGATAAAAAAACTAAATGGACAAAGCACACATGGCTTACCACTTGTTAACACCACTGGTGACACCCTAGAGGACCAGGCAAATGCGTTGGCACAACACTTCGAACACGTCTCAAGCTCTTCACATTACACAAGCACATTATACTTCATCAGAGTGGTTTCTTGGGCGAGTTGGTCATCCATCGTGTAAGTAAGCGCAAAATGAACAAGGACGAACGAAGTGAACGGGACAAGCGCCGTGTCCCGTTCACTTCGTTCGTCCTTGTTCATTTTGCGCTTACTTACACGACACATTTATACACTGCAAAAAGTCGGCTTAGCGGAAGTCCATACGTGACTACAAGCAATAAAACGACTCCTATAACTCTCCGTTCTCCCTTCACGAGCTCATGACTGCGTTGGCTGGTTGCAAGTCTTCGGCGCCAGGTGCAGATAACATTACGTACGGCATGATCAAACACCTTCTTACAGATACAATCAATACTCTCCTGTTTTTATTGAACAGAATATGGCGTGCTGGGCAATTTCCAAAGGCATGGAAACAGGCTATCGTTGTGCCACTGCTGAAACAGGGAAAGGCATCCTGTGTTTCAAGTTATCGTCCAATTGCCCTGACCAGCTGCTTGTGCAAGCTGTTCGAAAAAATGATCAACATAAGGCTACTGTACTTCCTGGAATACAATGATATTCTTGACAGCTGCCAGGCAGGTTTTCGGTCGGGCAGACCAACAGAGAGAGAGAGAGGGCTCTTTATTGGAAAAGCAGAGAGGTTTGCCGGCATTTACAGACGCCTACATGCTTCTCTGCTGTGGGTTAAGGATGGGGGAAGAAAAGGCCCAAGGAAGAGCTGGGCAGGAAAGAAAAGAAAAATTCCCCCGCATTTCCCCGAGGGGGAGAATGTGAAAGTGCGAATGCACGGTTGTCGGCCCGCTTGCGGCGCTTGCGCTCGGCCCCCGCAGCCCACCGCCTCGCCGCCTTCTCTTCCATCTCTTCCATCGGGTTTGTAGTATCACGTGTACACCACGCAGTTATCAAGCCGCTATAACGCCGCTGAGTCGCCAACGCACGCCGCTGACGACGTAGTTTGAATGCGTTAAAGATATAAGGCGCGTTACTAACACTGATACCAGCGTCGCGTCCGTGGCTTAGTCGGTAGAGCGTCGCGCTGCGGCCGCAAAGTCCTCGGATCGAAACCTGGCGCCGGATGCTGTTTTTTTTATATAGAGAGGAGGACTGCGTTAAAGATATAAGGCGCGTTACTAACACTCATATCAGCGGTGCACCACCTGGAACGCTTCGGTGTCGTCAAAAGTGTTTCTTTCGAGAAGTGGCGACGCCCAAACATGGACCACATGGGAAGCACCACGAGGGTGGTGCAGATCGTGCCGAGGGACGCGAACTCCCTTGATGCGATACCCGACCAGGTCACCATCTACGGAAACCTGGTCCTAATAGAAGTACCCGGCCGGCCTGCCATGTGCCTGCGCTGCCAATTGCGCGGCCACATGCGCCGGCAGTGTACAACGCCCTGGTGTCGCGTCTGTCGCACGTTTGGGCACGACAGCGCTGCGTGTGTGCAAAGCTACGCCGCCAAGGCCAGAGGCAAGCGCGCGGAACAACCTCTCGATGAGTTTATGGACATCGAAGAAATGCAAGAAACAACGAACCCACAGCCTTCCTCCCAGGCAAAGGGCATTCAACCCGCCAAGGAAAATGAAAGGAATGAAGGCGCCGACAACGTCTCCCCCCCTGGCGAGACCTTGGATACAGCTGCGGGGAAGGAGGGAGGTGTCCCCGACTTGCCACTGGAGAATGACGCAGCCGCAACCCCCCGCCCCCTTCTTCAAAACGCCGCCGGAACCGAGCAAGAACAGGCAGCGGAGGGGGAAAACGAGCAGGAAACCAGCCGAGAAGAAAAGAACGCGGCGCCGGCGCCCATCAGCGACCCGTGCCCCTCCACCTCAGTAGCCAGCCAGGGAGCACCTCAAGAGAGAAGAGTCGAAACACGACGTCAGGCACGAGCCAAGCAAGCCGCCACCACCCCAGACGGTCAGGAGGGGAAGAGGCCCACCGCAAAAGACGCACCACCGAGAATTCCTGAACAGCTCAGGGGGGAACAGAAAACAGCCCCAGCGCAAGACGGCAGGACCGCCTCCCCCACCGGCTGTGCGGACACGACACCGCGCGACAATGGCAGCGGTTGCGGCTGAGCGGATAATCGGTAAGCCCTCACCCCACGATGACAGCCCCCCTCAACGCGGTTAAAATAGCTACTATTAACGTAGTTAGCCTAATTTCTTCCAAACGTAAGAACTGGCTGCTCGACCTTTTAAACAACGAGAATATCGATGTTGCCCTTTTGCAAGAAACCAAGTTATCATCAATCGAAGACAGCCAAAATTTTGTACGCCTATTCGGCCACAAATTCTGGTGCTTCCACACCTTAACTTCAGCCCGCGCAGGCGGTACAGCCATTTTAATACGGAAAAACCCTTCCCTCAAAATTGTTGACTGCGAGCTCGCAGAAAACGGCCGTTTTTGCCTCGTTGATGTCCTCGTGGGGAGCGAGCTGGTGCGATTCGCGTGTGTCTACGCCCCCAATGAAACAGCAGCTCGCTCGGACCTGTTTAACGCCCTGCGGCCTTACTTGTGTGTGTCTGGGGCAGTTTTCCTTGGGGGTGACTTCAACTGTGTGTTGAGGGCTAACGACAGAACAGGGAAAGGTGGTGGCGTCGACGCATCGTCCCGTGTTTTGAGCGCAGTCCTACGGGACAGCGACCTGTCCGATGTAGCCTTGGGGCGCAGCTGGCCAACCAAACGCTACACGCGCTGGCAGGGCTCGTCCCACGCGCGTCTGGACCGGATCTACGTGTCGGGGGAAGGGGTTACACGAGTGTCCGACTACACCGTCACTCCCATCTCGTTCTCTGACCACGGCCTCGTAACGTGCACCGTGGCCCTTAAAACATACACGGCTAAGCAGAACTCAAGTACCCGATGGCTAATGAACTCCACAGTACTTAAAAACGAGACATTTGTCGAAAACACTCAAAAAGAAATTGAAGCACTTCGGTCCGGAACCATTAGTGTGGAAAAGTGGGAAACTTTTAAAGCACGTATAAAAAGTTTTGCAGTCACCATAGGGCGCGAGGAGGCCGCACGAAAAAAAGAAAAAAAGGGCCGCCTCACGGAGACTCTCTGCGCGCTCATCGAGGCTGATGAAGAAAGACCAGGGGAGTTTAAAGACGATATCCGGTTAATTAAAGAAGAGCTCCGGGGAGAGCTTGAGAAGAGTTTTTGGGGAGCCCTGGTGCGGAGCAGGGAGCAAAAGGTAGAGTTCGAGGCAAGGCCATCGAAGCTTTTTGCAGCCTTCGAAAGGGAGAACTCGGCACAGAAAAACATCACGGAGGTCAAACATCCCGCAGGTGTGGCAAGAAGCAATGAGGAAGTCGCAAGAGCTTTCGCTGAATATTATGCAGAACTATTCTCTCGACGGTCAGTCTTAGATGCAATCCCAGCTGAAGTACTAAATCAAATTCCCAAAATACCTGAAGAAACCAAAGATTTGATCAACACCCCCATAACAGAAGCGGAAATAGAGCGTACCATCAAGAGCCTACCGCGGAACAAATCTCCTGGACCGGATGGTATCATCTCAGAGTTCTATATAGCCTTTAGAAAGGAACTGAGCCCCATCCTAGCCATGGTCTTCGAAGAAATAAGAAAACAGAAGCGCCTGCCATCCTCCATGCGGACAAGCCACCTGGCCTTAATCCCCAAAAAAGTACCCACCGATTCTATCCCCGACGTTGCCGATTACCGTCCGATCAGCCTTCTCTCAACGGACTACAAGATCCTGGCCCGAGTTCTCGCCAGACGGCTGGAGAGTGCACTAAGCGCTGTAGTTGGTCCTCACCAGACATGCGGTTTCAAGGGGCGGTCCATCAATTCCAACCTACATCGCATGAGGGTAGCCATCGAGGCGGCTGAATCAGGTCTGCTACCTTTGGCCATCGTTCAACTGGACCTGAGGAAAGCGTTCGATCAGGTGGACCACAATTTTCTACTGGATCTCCTCCAACACTGCGGAATCGGTGACACAATGATCGATTGGATCAAAACTTGCTACGAGGACATATCTACCTGCGTAGTAACAAATAGGTCTGTGGGAACGCCCATAGACATCCACAGGTCGGTGCGCCAGGGCTGCCCCATGTCACCCATCCTATTCACCCTCTATCTTGAGCCACTTTGCCGTATGGCCCTTGCATCCGAGGTCATCAATGGCCTGAAGATGGGAGACGAGGAGCTCCGTGTTCTCGCCTATGCGGACGACGTGGCCTTCATCTGCACTCGTGGATCACAAGTGGGCGAGGTAATTAAACTAGCAAACCAGTTTTGCCGCTTTTCGGGAGCAGAGATAAATTTACTTAAGTCGAGGGGAGCCTGGTTGGGTGATTGGGCTTCCAAACCAAGTCACCTATTTGGAATGGCCTGGGAAGAGGAGATGTCCAATTACTTGGGAGTCAACCTCAACCAAAGCGTCGCAGTCAAAAATCGGTGGAAACCCAAGCTGTCAGCTGCGGAAAGAAAGCTGCAACCATGGAGAAATAGAAACATTGCTCTATTCACGAGGGCTCATGTGTGCAATGCGATTGCATACCCCGCAGTGCTGTACGGGGCCCGCATAACTTCCATCGACGCAGACACCCTGAATAGGCTGCACCGGTCCTGGGCGGTGTTTCTCTGGCGGTCCACATTCGAGCCCATGCGCCGCTCAAACCTCTTCTGGAGCCTAGAAAAGGGTGGATTTGGGCTCGTCAACGCGGAGCTCAAACTCACTATCCAACGATTCTTGTACTTTCTGGGTCTACGCGATCCGTTCCTAGTGGCAGCCACGCAGTGCCTGGGCACCAGACACTTGGCCCCGTGGCTTGCCACGACAGCATCACTCTGCTTTGACACGCGCGGAACGAGGTTCTACAAAGAAATCGCGCTAGCCTTAGCCATGCTCGAGCAGCATTTCTCTTGGGATTATCTGCTCAAAACAAAACCCAGAAAACTATACTGGGACCTCGTGGAGAAGGTCCTGCCGCCCCCTCTCTACAGACAACCCCCAATACCTAACGATGTCTTGAAGCGAGTAAGACGACTCCCTGTGCCCACCGCCTCAAAGGACTTTTTCTTCCGCCTCCACATGGGGGTGCTGCCCGCAAAGGCACGTCTGGAGGATAAGGGCTTCTTTCTCCATGGCGGCGCGGGTTGTCTCCTCTGTGGAAAACGCGAGACGGCAGAACACGTCCTCACAGATTGTAACGCCGCGGCCGTCTTCTGGGACGAGCTGCAGACCGCGTACACCGAGCGATGGGACCTGTCGTGGTCAGGCCTCCGGCACTTGAGTGCGCCCACAGAGAACAAGGCGCTTCGGGACTGCGTGCTTGTCCTGGGGCTCCACTCGCTGTGGAGGGCCCGAGTGGATGCAGTGGAGTGCGCCAGGAACCCCAGGCCTACCTGGAGGCACTTCACGGCAAAGGCTGAATGGACAGTGAGCGTGTTGGGGGCATCAGATTCTGACACGGAGCTCCGCGACTCACTGCAAAAAGGATGCCAAGCACTGCAGCGCTTTAAAGAAAAAGAGATGCAGCGCTGGCAATGGCTGTGAGCTTGCCTCAATAGTACTTTGTAGAGACGCTTTTCCCCTCTGAACAGGCTTTGTACATCCTTGCCCAGAGTTTACACTCATATGTGAACATGTTACCTTCACACGATTCCCAGTTCATGTACTCTGATATTACTCTGTCTCAGGATGTCATATTTTCCTGCTTGTTTGTTCATTGTTGCCACCGCAGTCCCACTACGTTGCTTACTCTGCGGCTCAAAAGTGAAGGCACGCCTAAAGGTGATTGGAGTCCCTGCGGCGACAGTATGTACGCGTACCAGCGTTGGTCACCGCATCGAGCGTGCCAGTGCATTATGTATATATGTATATCCTTGTAAATAAAAAATTGTGTTTGGGAAAAAAAAAAAAAAAAAAAGTCGCGTCCGTGGCTTAGTCGGTAGAGCGTCGCGATGCGGCCGCAAAGTCCTCGGATCGAAACCTGGCGCCGGATGCTGTTTTTTTTTATATATAGAGAGGAGGACTGCGGACGCCGCCGCCGCCGCCGCCGGCGGTGGAAGGTTTGGGGTCGCTTATAAAGTGCATTCGCACTTAAAAAAAAACTGTCGTGTACTTGACGCGGTAGCGGACTTTTGTTCTGAGCTTGGGCCACATAATTTACAATTTGAAATTAGGCCAATTTCATACAAATAAGAGAATAAACTCCGTAGAGCTTGGCGCTGCTTTGACGGATGAATCCATGGTCCTAAAATATTTCTGAGAGTAATTGGTCCCTGTTCTAGACGTTCCATGCTTTCAAGGAAGTGGGATCTCGGTTCCATGTAGGCCGCACATTCTAATAAAATGTGTTCAATTGTTTCGACGCTACCATCGTCTATGCAGACCAACAGACCAACTTGTCGCTTTTGAATCCTATGTGAAAAATGCCTTTGTTAACAAACAGTTTTGTATGTCTATATTTTTTGATCTAGAAAAAGCATATGACACTGCCTGGCGCTACGGCATCCTGCGGGACCTAAAATATTTTGGTATTTGTGGGAATATGCTGAACACTCTTGGAAGCTATTTGTCTGAACGAAGATTTAAAGTGAGGGTCGGGGCTGCAGTATCCGCACTGTATATACAAGAAAACGGTGTTCCTCAGGGTGGAGTACTTAGTTGCACACTTTTTATAGCTAAGATGAACACACTTGGAAAAGCTCTGCCCCGTACCATTTTTTACTCTATTTACGTGGATGATGTTCATATCAGTTTCCGGTCCTGTAACCTGTCTATCTGTGAACGGCAGTTACAACTTGCCACAAACAGGCTTGTAAAATGGGCCGACGAAAATGGCTTTAAGCTAAATTCTCGAAAGAGCACATGTGTATTATTTTCCAAGAGGCGTGGTATTTACCCTGAGCCCACCGTCCAGCTCAGTGGAGTAGCTGTGCTTGTGAAGAAGGAACACAAGTTTTTAGGGATTGTGCTAGATGAAAAGCTGTCATTTATTCCACATATAAAGCTACTCAAAATAAAATGTATAAAGGCAATGAATATTCTAAAAGTCCTGTCCCACCACTCCTATGGCGCAGATAAGGTGCGCCTTCTGCGTATCTACAACAGTTTAGTGAAGTCGCGGTTGGACTATGGGAGCGTAGTATACGGGTCAGCTTCGAAAACCGCTTTAAAAATGCTTGACCCTGTTCTGCACCTTGGTCTTCGCCTTTCGTCAGGAGCCTTCCGAACGAGTCCTGCACAAAGCCTATATGTGGAATGTGACCAGTGGTGCCTGGAAGACCAGCGCTTATATACAGACCTATTGTATGCCTTGAAGTCAACATCCATAAAAAATCACCCTTCTTCGTTTATTGTAAATGACACCTCTGCAATGCACTCGCTTCTTAGTCGGCCCTCTATATCTACGCCTTTTTTGTTGAGAGTGAAACTACAAGCCGAGGAGCTTGGGATTTCTTTTAGCGAGACCTACAAAACTTCGATCACAGACCTTGTTGCTCCTTGGGAAATGTCCCCGATTTCTTGTGATTTATCTTTTACAGCCATTAACAAAAGCACTGCACCAAGAGAACTCATCTTGCAGCACTTCCTACATCTACGACACAAATATCCCTACACAACGTTTTACACAGATGCCTCCAAGTCCGCCCATTCTGTGTCATGCGCTGCACATGGCCCAAACTTTGCTATCACAAAGACAATGCACAAAAATACCGGTATTTTTACAGCTGAGGCACACGGCATTTTAACCACTGTGGAACACATTACAGAAACCAGAATACACAGTTCGATTATTTTTACAGACTCCCTGAGTGTAGTACTGACTCTCCATTCAGGAAAACCAACGAGAAACTTAATTTTAAACCGTCTTATCAAATCCATAATGTCTGCTTATGCTCTAAAATTGACTGTAGTAGTGTGCTGGGTACCTGGGCACAGCGGAATTTCGGGCAATGAAATTGCTGACCAGAATGCCGCTGTGGCGGCTCTCCGCAGTGTTATAGATATCCCACATGTTCCCCACCTAGACATGAAACCACTCGTTCGGAGTATGCTTCGGAGGCGCTGGCAGGTACAGTGGGACACACAAATCGAAAACAAACTGCACATTATAAAACCACAAATAGGGAAATACAACACAGAGAAACAGAACAGGTTCGCAGAAATATCAATATGCAAATTAAGAATAGGTCACACACACGCTACTCACTTATATCTTTTAAACGGAACCCCACCACCATCTTGTGAGAAATGCGGACGAAGACTTACCGTCCTCCACGTATTGATTGAATGCTTGGCATACCATGACGCAAGGAAACAACACTTCCCCGAACTATACACCTACATGATACATTTACACCCATCATTGTTTTTATCTGATCAACCCCCGATCAGAAGGGAACGTCTTATAGCCTACCTCGCTGACATTGGATTTTTAGCACTCATCTCATACCATGTGTGACATCAGGGCCACCCAATGCAAATAGTGAGGGTGGTTCTGAGCATTTTCTTACGTGCCAGGGACGTCACTGCCATCCCTGTTGTGTTATGGTGCTCCCAGCACACACCTAAACATCATCATTGTTACCTCTCATCTTATTCATCTTCGATTTTTAGAGTAAAGGCCCTTCACACCCATATATACACTATTTTTATCAAGTACATCACAATCATCGCCATGGCATTTTAACAACAAATGTGACAAAACAAACATTGTCTTGGCGCTCTTTGGACTCAGACGCCCTTGCGCCAATAAAATATACACAGTAGTAGTAGTAATGTTCTCATACAAAAATGTTTTTAGTTACCTACCAGATGTAGACTTTTTAAAATACATATCATATTGCCCATAACCTCACCTGTGTTCATTATGTGTTTTAAAACGGTAGTGGAACCTGAGGCTTTACACCTTACGTGCTTGCACTCACTGTTTTAATATGACCCTATACACCATTTCTCTTAGTATACTCACTATGCTTTAATTATGGCCCTATACACCAACCCCCTGAGTAAAGTTTTTTAAACTAGTGCCTCCTTTACAAATCCTTCTCATCTCTTTCACCATTGTCATGGAACGCTTTGCCTTTGTTGGCCTTGCGCTATTACCCCCGAGATCATCATCATCATCCCACCAGCGCTTCTCCGGCGCCAAATCAGCGCGCGCCATGTGGCACACTTCTACACAGGTGGCACACTGCATGCTTCGCTCCTCCCCAGGTTTCACGTTAGTGGAGATGGCCGATTTTTTTACGCCAAGGATTTTAATCAAGGCCTTTCTGTTTGTTCTTGGCTTAAACTTTTACTTTACTTTCGAATAAAACATCAAGCATTTGAACGTGCCTCTTTGCAGGCTCGTCATGCCACATATCTTCGCACTTGGACGTTGCATGCCGTCGCGGGTTCAATTCCCGGCCGCGGCGGCCGCTTTCCTGATGGGTGCGAAAAGCAAAAACTCCCGTGTGTACGAGATTTCGGCGCACGTTAAAGATCCCCAGGTAGTCAAAATTAATCCGGACCCCCACTACGGCGCGCCTCATCGCCTGCGCTGCGTCGGCGCGTTAAACCCTACAAGCAAGCAAGGACACTGCATGCCCTGAGATAGTGGAACACTTTTTCCACAATATCAAGCATACCGAATCGCCACTTGTCAGCATCGTGGTCAACTACGCCGGTATTGCCATGAAGACTTTTCCGACACGACAGGTGAGTGGTTCGACTAAGTTATTCAAGTCAACTTCCAGGTAAACATTAAAAGTATGGACAACTCATTTTAGATGCGACTGCATCTCATTCACTCGCCTCGTCCCTCCATACGGCGTTGTTGTCCGTCCACACCCCTCCCCCTACACTATAAAAAAAAATGATAGTTAGCGGCGCCCGGTTTCAATCCCACGACCCTGTGGGCGGAACGCCTGGTACATGGTGATCTTCCCACTGCGCCACAAAACCGAGACAGAATCAAATCCTACGAACACGCTTTATATCCTTGACTCATTCAAACTACGTCAAGAAGCTACTGATACAACGCATGATGGGGCAATGATTAACACTTGCAATAAAAGAAAAGAAGCTCCCACTTCAGCAACAATGATGGAGTAAAGGTCGTTGCGACAGCGAAGCCCCAAGCATACCACTTAAAGAGATTGACCAAGACTGGCCAATAAAACATAATAATAATCATAAAACATAATAATCATACGCGTTACGTTTCACGCGATTTCAGAATCAATCCAACGGAAACACCAAGTGAACCCCACGATGCGTCGCGCCCACCTCCCCTCGCGCCCACCTCCCCTCGCGGGGAGGTGGGCGCAATTTTTTTTGTCGCCTATATGTTCTCTAGCTCATATGAAAGCCAGCGTTTTATATAGTGGGGTAACCACAAGAAATTGATAAACAAATTGGTGGAAATAATTTTAATTTGGCTGCAAACTTTCTGAAATCGGAAGGGTGGCGGTTGGTGGTGTCGAAACTTGACGCTATATTATGTGTCCCGGTCACGTGACCTGCACAGCTAGCAGCTACTGTAACTGCTGAAATGTTTGTTTACGTATTGAAAACCTTTTAACACAAGTATTTGTGTAAGTTTAAACTGTATATGTATTTTTAAACGCTATTTTGAACATTTTTAAGACACGCCGCAAGCCGCCGGGTTGCTCTCAGTGTGGCTAACTGAGCCTCCATGCCCAGAATCAACGGCAGCGTTCAGTAAACAGACCCAGTGAAGGAGCTTTGACGATTATGACTGAGTCAGGGGCGTTTGTTCTGCCAAAATATTCGATTTTAGTTTCCAAATACTCCAATGGAAGCTAAAAAAAGGACGCGCCCGGGGAGAATCTAACTTTCGACCTCCACAACGTGAAGCCAGATTCTACCAATTGTCGATCCCAACAGATGACGCCTTCGTGCAAAAGGGGACTTGTGAATTTGAAGAAAAAGCACATAAAGGAATAAGAAAGCCTGCGATTCACACTTTCTTGAGCTGGGGACAAGTTTTTAAATATCGCTTTTTATTTCGCATACCGACAAAAATATGTTGCCACGCTACTGTATGTCATAGTTTTCAGCATTATTTTTGGGAGGTCAAACGGCTCGTAGATAAAAAAAAAATCGATTTAAATAGTTCTAGGGCGTTTTCAGAAAAACCGTTTCTAAGGTGCCGTAAGTGATGCCCTTTCATTCGGGAGAGAGAATATATACTCGACAAAAATCGGTTGTCTGTCCCTTTAAAACACAAAAGTAAGCCTTTATGATGACAACCTAAAACACTCTTATCTTTGAAGCACCATTGTGTACTTCTGGGGTGGTGTTCTCGTGTTTTGTCCCTTTTGTGTCCATTTCAAAAGTGTCCGCTTTGAGCGAGTCCTGATTGGCTAAAAGCGAACAACCGTATGTGGCGTAACGCAAGTGCGACGGAGCTAGTTCACGGCTTCTCGGAGCAGACGATTTGAATTTGAAAAAAAAAATTGCCCCCACCTCCCCGAAGGGAATCGTGAGGAAGTGCGAATGCATTTCTTGCGCCGAGAGTACACGGCGTAGTAATTGTGCCATCGCCTTGAGAGGCGCAGTACCGGCGAGGGGGAGCTGTCAGGCGAGGGGAGAGGCGCGCGCCGAGGGTGAGTGCAAACCTAACGGGGGGAGAGGCGCGCCAGCTGCAGAGCATGTGAAGTAATCCCGGATCACGTACGGGCGGAACGGCGAGCAGTTTCGGTCGGCGAGCACGTTCATGATGACGTCGAAGATCCTGTTGGTGTAGATCGCGCAGGCAACGGGGTCTTCGTTCACGAGCTCCACGCGCTCCCAGGCCATCATCTCGGACACGGGCCGAGGCGTGCCGTCGGGCCCGACCCGCAGCGGCTCCAGGGTCTCGAGCAGGCGCTCCCAGTGGACCTCGGACGCGGACATGGTCAGGAACGCGTGCGGCTTGCCCAACTGCCGGATCATTGCGAAGAGTTCGCTCCTACGATCCTGCCAGTATTGGACCGTGTTTGGTACACCACGCATGAATGCGAGATCGCGATCCAGTACCTCCTCCAGGAACTTCATACCGCCCTTCTCGAGCTGCTCGCGCGTGATGGCACCCGTGGTCTCGTTCGTGCGAAACATCATGTTGCTTTCCGCAACGTTGTACCGCATCACCTTCGCGGCCGCATCACCTTCGCGGCGGACGATTCAGGCTCGCTTAAAAGTGCATTCGCACTTATTCCTGGCCAATCCCCCACGTGGGTATGTGCCATGTCAGCGGCCAGGCAGCGCGCGCCCATCTCCCCCTGTTGCTAAGGAAGACGAAAAGCGCGCGCACCCGCAGCTGTTGCTATGCGGACGGCGGAAGGTTCGGGGTCGCTTATAAAGTGCATTCGCACTTAAAAGACGAAGGTCAGTCATGAGTTTTCCGTTTATCGCCTTCTTGTTAGCTCGCCGGCGGAAAAGGCGGTCGAGAAGTAATGTACACACATTTGAAATGCCTACAGAAGCATTTCCGCCTCTCGAAGAGGACTGTGCGGTGTCTTTGCTTCGAGCTCTGGGACGAACCTGGTCGACTGCAGCGCGGGCCAGTGTCGAGGACCAAGTGATATGCGCCCCTTGTTTCTTCGCTACCGGTAACTTTCATACAGCAGTCGCAGTGAAGAAACAATATCGCTGTCGCAGCTCCCTTCGTGAGCCGGTGTATCCACGCTGTTGCGATCACGCAGTGAAATAAACGATCGTCTACGAGCTCGATAGCTGTCGAGCAGACGACCACATTTACACAAGCACTCGGCATGAAATTTATAACCGTTCATTGGTACTTGACACTTACACATACTAGCTTAACGTTCGTAGGCTTCACGCGCAACAGGTACGCGTCGTCAACAAACAAAAATCCTCCCCACTTACACAATTTTTCACTTGTAGGGCACAACAAAAATGTCAACGGCGTAACGCACCATTCGAGGGTCTTCGACAAGATCGCGTCAGCATGCCGAAAGTGCGTCGATTCTGAAATACGTAACGGAAGGGCTATTTTGATGCACGGTCATTACCACCGGCCTCAAAACGAAGACCACGCGCAAAAAACAAAACAAAAAAAACTGAGTATTCATAGCATTGTTTACACTTTACTGTAACAGGAAACAGCTGTCTGGAGCTGCCATCTATGGACGTTCGTCCCCTTGTGGTTAAAACTTCCAACGTCGTGACAAAAAAAACGTCACCGCAATTAAATTTTCAAAACACGTTTGAATAAACACATAAAAGATATTTTTACATGGTTTCAGTTCGTTAAAATGCGTTTGCAAAGACAGTTACGGTATTATCAAAGGCCGTCTGCTAACCGGAAGTACGTCACGATTAAAGGGACGCAAAACGGATGTTTTCAAAACGGACAGTCAGGAGAATACCGCCCTTGCTGTCATATTTCCCCGCTAGTATCGCCTCAAACGATCTAACCTTTTTCTGAAAAGGATGATCCTCGTATTTCCAAGAAGCAGATCTTGCGAGAGTTTGCGCTATCGTAGAACACCGATAATAAAAAATAACGTTTTTGTTGAGCACCATCTATCCTCTGCAACTGTGCGCCCCTCGAGACAAATTCACACTCATCGCGCGTGTTCTCCACGTATTTATAAAACGCTTGTCTACTACATCTCGCTTAACTTCACGCTACACTTATTTGTCCAACACTGATTGTAGATAGCTCTCTGACTGCTTATCACCCACAGATTTCCTTTTCTTTGCACCAATGAACGTATTTCCTAGATATTGGTTACTCTTTTTGCACTGACACTAAGAAAATGCCACGTTAAAAATTATTGCCAACTCCGAGTCGTGATAACCGATTAGAGAGATCGATAGAAACTTTATTGGTGACGGGATGGTGGGGGCGAATCAGCCGCCTCTGTCCAGGCAGCCGCTGAGAAGCCTGGTGATGTGAGCCGGTCAGTTCCCGTTGCTCTTGGAGACTCACTGCTACAGCCGGCCACTTTCCAGCGTAATTGTGTTGTTGTGTAGTGCTGTAAGGGCACTCCCACAGAATGTGGTCCTGGGTAGGGGGAATAAGGCAGTAGGGACACAGTGGGACAGGGGTGTCTGGCATGCGTTGGGATAGATGGAGCCGAGTGGGTGTTTGCAGTGCATATGTTTGAGACTGCCGAATCACTACTTGCTCGCGACGGGTAAGGCAGAATGGGAGGGTAGGGAACATCGACGCAGGCTTAGAAGGTCTGCTAAGGTGGGGAGAGCAAAGGAAGGACAGGAATTTGTGTCGCGGGCACCGACAGGGGCCCGAAGGAAAGTTTCGCACGTAAGCTGATGAGAAAAGCTTCACTGCAGCGTACAGTGATGTTTTCCTCTCCTTCAGTGCGTGGTACTAAAGAACTGAGTAATAGAACTGTGTATTTTTCATTACTTTTGCTTAATTGATGCATTTATAAAGAACTATAACGCTGATATTGCATGATATGTTGTTACAAAACTTCGAGTAAAGTTGAGGATAGGGATGTGCACGTGCACTGGGAATATAAGCAGTAAAACCGAGTTGTACGTTATTTCATCTCAGCAAGCGGATACCTGGTATTTTATTTTTTTTTTTTTCATTCTGACACGTTCGTGTTTCAATTGTCGCTCGAGGGGCAATTTCTCCCATTTAGCTACACATTTTATTATATCTCATGGCGGTGATAATGATGCTGACGAATAAATCTCTATTGTGACGAGGTGGCGCTTGTTTTATTATAGGGAAAGTGTAAGAGATGGGGAAGGGGAAATGACGCACAAAAATGCGTTATGTGTTGCCGCAGCATAGGCCCACGCTCGATGGACAAAGACGACAAAATGTGCTTGTGACGAGCGAGTGTTGTGTAGCTTGGAGAAACGATATTGTAGGCGGTTTGGGTGGTGCTACTGGGGCTTTCAAAGTGCCTATTTCGATTAAGTCCTGACTGGCCGAAACTAGACGACCCGGATGGGACGCAGCACACGCAAGGCCAGGCTTCGGTTTCTGTGCATGTCATTGGTCAGAAGCCTCGGAAGTGAAACTACGTCACGATTGAAATGGACGCGAAATGGGCAATCTTGAAACGAGCACAAGTCAGAATTCCGCCCTGATATACTGTTTGCGCCATCCTGCCGGCGCCATTGCTATATTGACACAACGCTCTTTGGAGTTCATGAAGCAGTACAGGTTGGTCAGCCAGCACGCTTGGCATTCCTTCCCGTAGGGCCCGTTCCCAACGCCGCAGGATGGCGCAAGAGCCATGATCCAAGCGGCCGTGGGCAATGGAGTCATTGTGAACATCGGAAGCGTCGTGTCTAAGGGCAGTTTCCCCAACTCTGCCGCCTATGCATCTTCCAAGGCGGCCCTGGTGGCCCTCGCGAAGACGGTGGCGCAGGAGGTGGCCTCGCGTAGCATCCCCTGCAACGCCGCCCTTCCAGGCTTAGTACAGACGTCCATGGCCGGCGAACTCCTCGGCGAGGATACCTGGGAGTTCATCTACCGCACGCCCATGCATGGAGCGAGTGGGACAACTGGAAGAAGTTGCCGGGGCTATCGCCTTCCTCTGTACTCCGAGCAGCTCCTACATAACAGGCGCTGCCCTGGAAGTCACAGGCGGCTACAGCATGTGAGCTCTCGCGTCGCTTTTTCTTGGGTTAAGCGAGCAAACAAACAAACTATCAGTTGAAGAATAGCGTCGAACTCGTCGAATTGCTGATGGTAGTACTTTAATGTGGCTGGTGACGGTACCATCGTGCACTGAATAACGCTTTAGTTCTCCGAGGTTAAGTGTGGCGACCCGAACAAACTGCGACATGGTTAGGGCAAAATAAAAAAGCATAAATTTCACGACCAAGAGATGCTACTGTCAGTCTTACTTGAAAGCAAAACTTGGTATTTGGAGGGTTATCAAATTTGAAATGCCTGCATGTCTCTTAGCGTTCGTTCCAGGACGTGCAATGCGCTTTACATGCGAACCAATATGAATGAAACTGTCACGATACGGCAGGAAAGAATAATTTCGTCGCACAAATAAATGGGAACATATGCTCACGAGTGAATTCGTACGAACGTTTAATTGAGAACAACAGTGCCTAATATCGGCAACATAACAAAAATGAAAACAAAGAATACCTAGTGCCGACAGCGTACGGTGCAACGTGCAAGATAACATACAATGCTAACAGGAAAACAGGCAAACTACTGATCTATAAAATAAAATTCCAAACGATGGAACAATAAAATGAATACACGATACAAGTTTATGGAGCGCAACAAGGTGGACTTACTACTGCACTGACCTGACTGAGTGCGCTGTTGACAGAAATTCCTCGGACACTAAAGTCAGCTTACGTGTTTTGGAGGAGAAGCCTATCGACTATCAAAGACTTCTTCACTAACATCTTTTGGCGCTAACTACTACCATGGGCAGACTAGCCACAATTCAAGCGGCAGATTATCCACAGTGGGAGGTCTCCGCGTGCTCCTGTTCCACGTTCGGCCGCGTTCTCCTGTCACACACCTCTCTTGATTTGTTCATTTCCGAGCATTTCGTCACTCCACCTTTTGTTTTAGATGCCACGCATCTCATTCACCCGCCTTGTCCCTCCATCCGGCGTCGGCGTCGTTGTTGTCGGCGTCTGCCCCTCCCCCATTCTCCTCACCAGCTTCGCTCTCCGCCGCTCACCCCCTCTCCTCTCCGATAGCGAACACTCTCTCGCGAGGGGCATTGGATTGGATTGGATTGGCTTGGCTGGGATTGGATTGGATTGGATTTGGATTGGATTCGATTGGATTAAAGTGGATTGTGTTGGATTGTGTTGCGTCATAGCCGCGGCAGACGCACTGGCGCCGGCCCGTCCCCTCACCGTTATGCGCGCTATAAAACGCGGTGCCTGCGCCGCTCCGCTCCATCGTTCCAGCGCCGTTCCTCCGCTGTCCAACGCTTCAACACGTGAACCCCCTATGCGTCGCATCTACACAGGGGTTCCCGCGAGGGGAGGTGGTAGTTTTTCATTTTTCCTTTAGAGGGACAATAAAGTGGAAAAGCAAGTTAGCCTGTATAGGTAAATTAAGTGCCGCGAATACAGACATACCACTCCAATCAACAGTAGCTACTAAATGCAAAAAGCGCGAAAACCGGTATCGGCACTCCATACATTTTCACGCACTACAGTTTGCACCGTCGCAAATCTTGAATGGTAAAACGGGATGGGTGGAGCTTGTCGAAGTGTTCTTGCGAAACAAACGCCGATGCGGGAACATGTAAGCGTAAACTAAATGTATGTGATAACTTTCACTCGTCAAGTGCTTTTACAAAGGCACAAACTTCAGCTAGCAAACATTATAAACTATGATGCCTCAGCCCAGGCAGTAGGCAGTTTCGATTTCGTCGAAATTTTTCTACTTGCATACAGGAGCAGTTAAAAGATGCATGCATGCTGCTGAACGCAAGAGCCTACCGTGCCGACCGACCAATGATGAAAGCAGATATTCTTAGCGCTGTCGACTTGGAACGGGACGGTCGCCAACTTCTTTGATCAACGGAGCGTGTATTTTCAACGTTTGCTTCTACAAATGATAGCATCTCGTGGGCATTCCTGGGAAAGCTTCGCCGGCGTCATCATGCCCCGCAAATTAGGAGGAACAGCAAATTACAGCGGCTGTACATCTGGCAGCCATGCAGTGAGTGTGTGCACGCACCCTGTAGGTGCAGCCGTCACTGCGCATGTTGGACGTGCCTGTATAGCGTGCGGAGAAACGCCGAAATGCCGTACGCGCCGTGTATGCGCAGATGCTGTGGCGGTCATTCCGGCCGTCGAGTTGGAAAAGGTAAAGAAAGAAAAGATAGGTAACAGGCAAGGAAAGTCTATACAACTAACGACGCAAGTTCTGCGCGTGCACTGATTGAGGCCTGCGTGATGGCCCAAGGCTAGGTTAGCGGCTACGATGACACGATAACGACACTGGGCAAGCCCTCCTTGCTCTGCCTTCACTCCACCCTCTCCCCTGGTGCCCTACACTGCCGGAGACGCTTTTGAGTGGCCTGCCAGCCGGTGTTGAAGACAGACAGACACTAGGAGGACCATCCGAGCTCCGCTGCTGCTGACGGCCACCACAGGTATGCTGAGGAGACGATTGATTGATTGATTGTAGGGTTTAACGCACCGACGCAACGCAGGCGATGAGGCGCGCCGTAGTGGAGGGCTCCGGATTAATTTTGACCACCTGGGGATCTTTAACGTGCACCGAAATCTCGTACACACGGGCGTTTTTGCTTTTCGCCTCCATCAGAAAATCGGCCGCCGCGGCCGGGAATCGAACCCGCGACCTTGGGCTCAGCAGCGCAACGCCTTAGCCACTGAGCCACCGCGGCGGATTTCTGAGGAGACGGGGGGGGGGGGGGGGGGGGGGTGGGGGGGGGTGTAGCCGTCTTGTCTGCCGAGTGGGCAAGCGCCGCAGTAAATGCTACAGTCAGCAGGGTGATAGAACTGCACATGCGCTACGTTGTCCAGGCTGCGCCCGAATTTGGCCAGTCTATAGAATGAAAGCGTTTAAGGAGTGCTTCATACATCATTGTTTTATTTCAGTAATGAAGCTTTCCAGAACTGCACTGTTCGTTGGCACGGGTGCAACACTCGTGCATCCTCAGTGCATTTGCGTAATTTGGTTTGACCTGAAGTATTAGTGAAGTTGTATGTGGGCCATAACGTTGTAAGGAACCTTCGGCAACCTAACCAGCACTGTACATCTGAAAATGACAACGACGGTCGTATAGATTCACGAATAAGGCTGCACTGGTACACGAAAATCTCGAGGAAGCGGCTGATGCAAGGCCAAGCCACGAAGACGTCAACCCGGTTCTGTACTCCGCGTCGTGATTTCGTCTGCTAAAATTACAAACAAACGTGTTTTGTTTCGTGCACTCCGTGGAGGGCGTGCAGCGTCGCAGGTCATCCTTCTTCACAGAGTGGAAGGGCAATAAGTTTTTTTAATGTTTCGACCATCCCTATTGTTTCCAGGTCTTTGCTGATTACGGAAGCACTCTAACTGTGCGTACTCCTCACCGAGAGAGAAGCAATAGAGCCAACGTAGAGGGCTATTCACCTTTGATAGGGTGCAACACCTTCGTCGGGGAATTTCCTATCAGTCGCCGCCGGAGTGTTGTGCGATAGGGACCAAGCTTCAGTGTCTCTACGACCGACGCGAGACAGCGCGTAAGGATCCGGCTTTGACCACGACTGCAGCATCCAGCATCGGGCAGAATGTCTCTGAGCGGTCGGTTAGCCGTGGTGACCGGCGGTGCGAGCGGCATCGGAAAGGCCACGTGCCACGCCCTCGCCGAACAGGGAGCCAAGGTCGTCGTCGCTGACATAAACCTGGACGCCGCCACGGAGGTGGCTCGGTCGCTGCCAGGTGGGTTATCGCTGAAGCAGTCTTTCCGCAACAGCGTTATTACGGCTCCCGTACAGTAGCCAACTCTTCAGAACTGAGCGAAATATCAGGAGGAATAGAATACACCGAAATGATATTAATATCCCGCTTTTCCTTGTCTCTTGCGACGCCCTAACAATCTGTGCAGAAATCGCACAAAAATTCCAATAATTGTCTTCTACTAATGCGTAATCATTCTTACGCCGCTTGTCTTCAATATGACTTTTTTTTGGTGGCAGGTTTGCTATGGGCAACCAAACTAGGCTGCTTTTTGTCAAAAACGTGAGAAACAGCGCTAACTGACGGGACAAAGATTAAGAGAGACACACAAAGTGCCGTGCGCGTAATTTTACTTTACGTGCCATCACTTCGCGCCGTTTCTCATGTTTTTATTATGCATCAACCAGCCCACCTAAGATGCTTTTTGTAGTTTTAGTTTGCGGGGGTTTATAAGGCTGTAGTAGGATATTTTGGTTCTGGTTGGTTATATTGTTTTTTTTTTTAGTTTTTCAATGGTGTTGTAATGGTGTGTAATGGCATGCACTATTACACAGCTTAAATGCCTCAACTTAACGTATTGCGTTTTTTGTGAAAGTACAACTCATTACACGTTTGGGGCTTTTTTACACTTTTTGTGGTTCTATTTCTTTTTTGCTTTTTATTACCCTTGTCTTAGTCATGCGTCGACGGTGTGTAAGATATTTTTTCCGTTAGATGAATACTACCCTCTTTTTGTTCGTTTACCTCTGTTTCAAAATTTCCTCCGATAAAGTATCTCCATTTGCATTCCTATAACGATCACATTTTTGTCACCATCGGCGATTACGCGCAACTAACAGGCATTGGCGTTCAGTAATACTAGGCAGAAAATGCTTACTCATTACAGGTATTCGTAAAAAAGCAATTTATGTTCGCTATTTTCCACCGACGTTGCTATAGCCGGCTCTGACAGTGGACGGTATCGGCATTACATGCAAGAATTTGAAAAGATGCCGGCGAATTAACCTATGTGTCAACGTGCCGTTGTTACAGCCCACCAAAGCACGCAGAGAAAGGGTGGAGTCACGTACATTAACTGTGCTTTGGCTACTACGGCATATATCTTCAACCGAAAAAAGCAAAGTACTTTCTTTAAGGGGGCCCTGAAAGGCATTTTGAGCACACTAAATGAACTAGCGCAACCGTTAGATTGTGTCGTCAACGTCCTCTGTGCCAAGTATTACTCTTTTACGCGCAGCGGAAAGCTCACACTTTTGTTGAAAAGTTTGTCGCTTTTTTCTCACCCTTTCCTTCGTGTTTTTGGACGCCGCCATCTTCACATGTCTACATCATCGATTCCCAGATGTTCGTCATGAGCTAGACATCCTGCTATTGGGCGGCTTTTTCACGCACTTCCGGCAAAGAGATGAGTCGTCTGCTCAGCGTCGGCTTGCCGGCTGATCTGCCAGCGGAGTGCCGGAGTGCTTGGGCATTTTACGACAAACGAAACAAGTGTAAACAAACGCTTAACCGTTCGTATTGAATGCAACACGGCCATAACACGACATGGATATTCTCTTACCGGAGTACGTTCCATAAAGAAAGCGTTGAAGCCCCGTGGCACTTCTTTCGTGCGATCGCAGAGAACGCCCTGAGCCGAATGCCCGGGTTTGACGGATACATTTTTTTCCACTTCAAAACGATCCAGAGATGCGTTTCGAACGAACACAGCGTCACAACATGCGTTGCAAGTCTGAACCGCGATTGACAGACGATGGTTTGCCTCCTCTTGCCCGTCGTAAATTCGGCACTCACCTCGCGCGCGGTTTGCGGGGACGAACAGCAAGTCACTTAACTCTGACGCGCAAGCCGAGATGGCTTTTAGCCACGCACACTGCACACACCCCATGAAAGGTTGAGTCGTACGTCGCTCGAGAAAGATAATCCAGACCATGGGAAGCACTATCCACCCGCAGAAGCACAACATCGCATTTCATCGCGAAACAAAGGCGTCCACAACACACACATAATCGCCTCCTGTAATGCCAAACGCATCTCTCACTTCCTAATGAGAGTGAGTGGTACGCCTGCAGTGCCCACATGTCGCGAGGTGGGGCCCCGAGCTGAACCGGGATCACGCAACCGTAACTGACTTCTGGGGCGGTTTGTGCCTTGTTGCCAAGGCAACCGATGTTTGAGATCGCCAAAGAAAGGCGCTCGCTCCAGCGCTAGAAAGCTCAGAGCCGCGCCGGAGCATGTTTTGCCAACGTTGCCGCTCTCCACCACGCGTCGCCCCAAGCTGAACTGGTCACATGATTGAAGCGTTTTGTGCGCGGGTTCTGTATCGTTTTAATATGACTTTTTCACATGCCGCCGGTAGGAATTACCACCGCCGCAAAATAAGACCCGGCACCAGCGGGGCCACATCTGATACGGCGCTTTTTGGATAAACAGTACGGGGTGCATCAAGGGAACGAGCGCACGACCCTCCCCGTGCGGCTGCGAGTTCGCCGCCGATAAAAAGTCATGTGCCGCCAGCAACGTACACCGCGAAATGGCAAGGCCAGGCCGCCGCATACATGCGGCCAGATTTTTCGTTCGCTTTTCCAGCCTTGAGCGGAGCGCGGGATTCATGGTGTCAACAAAGCTTGCCCGTAGCAGACGACAGTCTGAGCAGCGCAATAGCGGAAGTACGTCACCGCTGCGGAGCGCAGCATCATGGGAGGCAAGGCTCGCGCGCCGTCAACAGCGGAGAGTAAGTCGAAAGGAGGAGGAAACTCGGAGCGACGATAATGCGCGGTTTTTGATTTACGATTTCTCAGCTAATACTCATCGCTTTAACAAAATTCTTGCGGGAGGAGATTGCAAATACATTGCTTTATTTGGGTACATGTACATCCATGAATCGGCGGAAGGTATTTCAGGACCCCTTTAATGGAGGTCGAAATTTGATGTAAAACAGCGCGCATTTTATTTTTAGTGGCAAAGCCCCTTAGAGGCTGGGGCTGTTGGCGTCTCCTGTTGTCGTCGTCGTCGTCGTAATCGTCGCCTCATGTAGTCACGGCACTAAAACACCCGGAAACTTGTTTACGTCTCGCGCTAGAACATAACGCGTACAAAAAAAAAATTGGCCGCGTATATGCTGCTTTCGTTGCAAATGTCGACGCAAGACGACAGTCGACTGGCGCCCCTGGCAAGTAAACGCAACGCAACGCAAGTAAACGCAAGGGAGTACTTTCGACGTTGAGACCATGCAGCCGAGACGATTACGACGAAGGGGCGTTTCCCAAGAACGCATCATCATTGAATCACGTTCGAGTGGCTGGTGAAGACCATTCTGCACCGCCTCTAGCCCTCAGTAAAGCCTAAGCCCCCCCCCCCCCCCCCCCCCCTTAAAGCGCGCATTTGCTGTCCGCATCAAAACTTTCACACTAACACCCACTCTATGCTATTCGTTGCGAGGTGCTATTAGTTTTGTATGCTATTCGTTGTGTTTTGAACTGTACCTTACTTCACCTACACCGCCCTTGGGAGAGGCCCCAAGAAACGCGCAAAAAGAAATACAACAATACATCGCCAAATCAACGGATATCCGCCTTATGCGACAACGTTGAATAATATAGCGGAGCCACAAGAAAAGCTAAGGAAGCTGCTTGGACAGCATGGATGCGTGCATGTTTACCTTATTTTGGCGACGCCTATAGTGCAGCGATTTAAGCACTACTTGCGGCGTTTGCCATATGGCATTGTAGATACGAACAGTTAAGAATTCGTGAATAAGGCGATATACTGCCACGTATTATGCTACAGTTCACGTGTGATATTCAATGTCGTTTTTGTGTTCATACGTGAAAGAAGCTGCTATAAAGTCGTAGTAGTTGCCCTTACGGAGAACGGCAGCTGCCTCTTCGTGGCTCTAACACGAAAACTTGAGATTTTGTGAGGAATCCAATGTATGTAATCTTGTGTGCAGAGCTGAAATAATTGTGTATGCCACAGCAACTTTTTCATGGGGCCTGTGTAGCGAACTTCACTTATCCTCCTGATTAAGCTATGCATGGGCTTGAAAGACTACGGCTCTTTGCAGGCCCCTCGTGCCACACATCGGTATGGTTGGACGTGGGATCCACTGACTCTGTGGGGTACCTTTTTGCCAATATCAAGGAGACCGAATTGCTGCCTGTCAGCATCGTGGTGAACAGTGCCGGCATAGCCCGGAAGTCTGTCCTTGTCGACACGACAGATGAAGACTTCGACAAAGTTATGGAAACCAACGTTAAGGTGATTTCCTGCGCTATGTCGTTCTCACCGTAACCTCTGAAGCAACTGACATCCTCTTCTCCCGCCCTCTCTTTTATCCCCTGAACCCCACTCCCCCAGTGCAGGGTAGCAAACCGGGCTCTACACCTGCTTAACCTCCCGGCCTTTCCTTCCTTTCTACCTCCTCAATTGGTGTCGTTGTCATTGTTACCAGTGTCGGGTCAACTGATTTCCCTGCTTTCGAAAAGATATATCTATCCAGAAAATGTAATTGACATGATCCACTTATGAACCTGGATCTACTTTTTTGTACAGCAGTGCTGTAGTGCGTCTTGCTGACGTTGCTGCAGCGCCTCTTTGGCCAACCATGATACTTTTAAAGGCAACTCTTTGACTTATCGTGGGCCATTATTAGCTCCTTTGCTCAGCGCCAATGGATATGCAACTTACTCACCTTTCGCCGCCTATGCATAAGCGCGAAAGACACGACACGTAGAAAAGAACACAGAGGACGGCGCTCTGCTGCTTCTTTTCTACGTGAATGTATCACCAAATCGCCCAACTTGCAAATGTATTTCATAGTCTGGTTTTACTTACAAGAGGCCGGTTCTGCCGGTAAGATTATATTACACAGACTTGAATTCTCCGTGAGTAAGCATAAAAGTTGTCCCGGAATCAGCGGTTTTTCGTTTCTATAAACCATGTTACTAACAAAATGGCAAAATTGAAGGTATAAAGAAGTGTATTTCAGAAGGTATATCTTGGATCACTGGTTCTGAAATACGAACCCGGAGACCTCAAGGTGTAAGGGAAGGTATTTGAAAGACTCACAATGCCTCCTATAAACTCTCTTCTCCTTTTTCTTTTTTCCAGTCATGCGTGACGATGAAAGAAAAAAAAGCGACATCACCGCAAGGCAAATCTGTTCATTTGATTTCTCCGCAAGGCACGTGGTTGAAAGTTGAAAGTTGGCTTTTCTTATAACACTACCGCTGTGCAAGAACGCCAAAAGCTAAGGTCAAGTTAAGCAGAATTGCATCTATGAATTCTAGGGTTGTATTTATACAGCGTTCCTGGTTACACGCCACGTTCTAACTTTTTTTCTGCTCTTCCCGACGGACATGCGGCGCCGTCTAGTATGCATATGTCGAAACATCAGGGTAGGGCTAAAAAGAGGGGATATTTGAAATTTCGTCCACACTTACGAGAGTTGCGGGTGCGTCATACTCGTACTAACAGTACTTTCCTTTATTGTCACACTGACCGCTTAGCGATGCTAGCAGCTGTTATGTTGCCATCACCTCTCCTCGGGAACCCTGTTCACCACCACGCTACGCTGTTTGTTTGTCTGACTGTTGAAAGTGTGTGAAAGCATACCCAGGGCTGCAGTGGCACTTGAATCATTTGGATGCACGTAATGACTTTTTAACGTCGAACTTTTCCTGGCCGTTCTAAGAATATTCGAAAGAAAGGACTGTGGTTTTCCGCTAACGTGTTGGCAAAAGGGTGAAAGTTGCATTTCGGTGTCAAGGAAGAAGGGTGCTCCTTCGTTGTCTTTAAAAAAGAAAGAGTAAACGGAAAAGTGAAGGAATCTCACATTAACGCGTAAGTCTTGAAGGTAGCGAAGCTGTACGCAGCCTTTATGACCATCACGGTGGTTTAAGAACACGATCACAGCCGATTTGCTTCCTCTTCGCTGCCGCAACGACCTTTACTCCGTTATTTTTGTCATAAGTATGAGCTTCCTTCGTAGTTTTAGAAGTGATAATCATTGCGCATCACCCTGGTTAGGTCGTACGTTATTACGTCCCTTTTTCGTGTCGGGCAAGTGTTTCCACGATTACTGCGAACACTGGAGTTTTATTTTGTGCCAATCTTGGCCGATCTCCCTAAGCGAGTATGCTTGTCTTGACAAACGTGCGCCCGGGACGCTGGGCGGTCGCTGCGAGGATCGCTCACACAAGCGCTCGGCATTTCTTTTGTTTTTTCTTACTGCCGGGCGGTGGCATCGAGGCACGCGCTCAGGTGCGCTCGGCATGTTCTTGCTATTTTTAACTGCAGACACGAAACATAACTATTTGCTAAGGAGCTTCGCTGTTGAAACAAGCTCAACGGGTTCGTGTGATTTTACGGAATTTCTAAAAGAACGAGCGATTTAATTGGTGTGCGCTGAATGAGAGCTATCCAGTCCGGCTGTGCACGGTGGTGTCACTGTACTCTTTAAGCCACTCAATCAACGCGCATACTGGGGCGTAGAGATTTGAACAGTCCAAATGGTCGTACACCTGGTCATCACATATAGGAGGTATCCATTGGCGTGTAAACCATGCAGGCAACCATTTGTGCGCATTACCATATCTGCGGCCAAGCGTCTGTTGCAAAGGCGACGTTGTGTGCACGGCCCGCACGGCCCCCAGATCAGGCACCCCTCTTCTCCTCCATGCCTTCATGACGGCCAGGCAGGCCGCGGGCCGCGGCGTGACCTTGTGTTTTCGTGCAAGGCGTCTGCGAGTGATTCGATAGTCAGTTGTATCGCGATAGCGTTGGTTACGCGAAAAGTCATGGCTCCGCTCCTGAGTGTGACGACCTTATCTGCAATCCAACCCCAGCCTCTTCGCACACCCACGAGTGAGTGCGAGTTGTTCGTGGCACAATGGTTGCAACGTTACCACGATGGTACGCTTGACAGCAGGAACTGCATCATTTTCAAACTGTTGCTCACTGAACGCAAAGCAATACCTGGACCCCAAGTACTGTTGAGTGCAGCACAGTGCGATCTACTTATCGCCAGACGCGTATGAAGTCGCTGCCGCAGCTGACTGCCAGCCGCCGCGCTCTAATGTCAGAGGTGAGTTGTTTTGCTGAGCGTAAAACACTTAGCGCATGAAAAAGCCAGCGCTAAATCGGCGTACGCATGAAACATTTATCAAAAAAAATTATTCGGTTTTTGTACTGAACCACGTATTAGCTACACTCTAATCCGGGTAACCCATAATGTAACTTCTAAACGGAAGTAACCTATAAAATAAAGGTTACAATGGATTCATTTTGATGTTTTCTTTATCCCAGTCCGTTCTAAGGGTTACAAGCGTGAGGTTAAAAGCGATTTATAGGTTACAATAATGATTTATAGGTTACATCAACAAAATCTGACATGTAACCTCTACGTCGTAACCTATAAAACGCCCTGTAACCTCTAAAAGATGCTCGTCGCGCCTTCTCTCCCGGCGGCCGTTGATTTCTCCGTTGCATGACGGGATATAGAGAAATGGCGGCGCCGGCAGGCCCGGTGGCCGCGTTTTCGCGCCACTCGAGCCTTTTAACCGCTGTGATGCCCCTACGATGAAGCGAGGATTGCTGTAACAAGACTTATTTGTCGGCGTGAGTCGCGGAGGCTGTGGCGAGCCCATTTGTGACTGGCAGCGCTGTACGGCCGGTTCTTCTACGACCAGCATCAAGTTCGCATGTTGGACCAATGCCCCGGCGCCAGTGAAAGCGAACTCGGTGAGTATATTCCCGTGACGGTTTCGGTGTTTTCATTGGATATATCTTTTCGCTGGGGGCTTTTCAATTTGAAATTGCAGCATTCGAGAGGGATTTTCGTTACCTGACTGGTTGCTTCGCTGGACGTTTTCTGTTGTCCGCGACGGCAATTGAATGAAATCACGGGCTTGCGTTCGTTGCGTCAGACTAGAGCGGACGATCGGGAAAGCACAGATAACGGCGCCCGTGACCTGCTTTCTGCTCTGTTTGCGCGCCTTCGTCATGTGTTGAGCGTTTTGTTTACGCTGTTCGCTGCATCGGGCGCACTTGAGTTATTGGCCCATGTAATTGTCAGGTAGCTCTGTTTGAATAATTGAATTTTTTCCCATTGAAGTCTTATATTATCGCGCTATTTTCTGGGTATTATCATTTTGTTTCAGTCGCCGGGAAATGTTCATTTTTCTCGCTGCATATATTCGGAATGGTGTCCATTTTATTGGTCTTGTAGGAATATATCGGGATAAGCACAAGGTGTGTGCTGCAGAAAAGTAGTCCACTAAATGCTGCCAGAAATTTGTAAACTCACTTATGTCCAGCACAAGCCTCTTTTTTTTGTGAAAGTTTCCCTTACGGCACAATAAAAAGTTTTCGTATGTACAACACTCCTCATTTTTTTCATTCTTTTCCTTGAGTGGGTAAATTTGGTGTTAGTCATTTTGAGACAGCGGGCCATTTCCACCATGTTAAGTGGTTTATTATTCTCATTCGCACAAATCAGTCGTTTATTTATTCGCGTGGTATTGCAGGGCAAATGATTGTCTCGCGTGATCCTAATGTAGTGCAGTAAAGCGACTTTACAGAATGGTGGTATGTATGAGCCAGCATGCAGGCTGCTTGATTGTTGTTTTTTCATGATACAGAAATTGTGACGAATTACACAGATACAGGTGCAGGTGTAAAAATGGGTTCTGCACCCTCATCGGATCCTGGCTGTTCAAAAAGTGTGGTTGCATCTGGCTACCTATGCTATGACTTATCAGCACTACTGTTTTTTCTTGCAGGCAGTGTTCCTTGAGCTGACAACCAGGACTCCCCTGCGTATGACACAAGTTGAAATGAAGTCTGATTTCAGCGGAAACAACGGTATGAAAATGCAATAACTAAAACACATTCATTCAAATATTCTTTGTAAAGATGGCACCCAGGCCTGCACAGACAAAAGTATGATTCACTTGTAAAAATGCGAGGCCTTTCTTCAAGTGTTATGATGTTGTATTTCGTATCTTATTTTGCCTCATGTTTAGTGACTCTTTCTATCAGTTCGTTACTACATGAACGTTATGAATTCACATAACGATTTCCTCAGCATGGAGCTTTGTAGTTTTTCAGCAACTCTAGCTATTCTATAAGATGCGTGGTTTTGCAGAGCCAACAAGAAGAACTCTTTCTAAAATAGCTCTGTAAGAAATCTCCAGTTGTTAGTGAGTGCTTGTGCTGTGTTCTTTTCTTCGTCTTGTCAAGTTTGAGGTGTTCTTTCATTATGAATGTATACCAACTGCCCACCTCACTTGAAGATCGGTGCAAGTTCTAGATGTATCCTCTCCCACAACACATCTGGACGAAGAAAAAATGTAAGTTGGCGATTCCTTTTTACTGATAGCCGAGGAAGAAACCACCGATAAGAACACTTTACTTAAATGAAAAACGTTTCCACGTGGGATCCTTGTTCAAAATGAAACTGCCAGTACAAGGGGGAGGGGGGGGGGGAGGAGGATGTTTAAGTACAGCGTAAAATGTGACGCAGGTGGCGTCAGCATCGTGAAAGCACGTTTCCTGGGTTTAGTGCGACGTTCGTTCTGTTGCGTGTACTAGTGATTCCACATGAAGGCGCGGAAACGTTTTTGTTTTCTCTTTTGCAAATGTATGTCAGTTTATCTCGTAGCCCAAAGTTTCTGCCTGTTCTGGGTGAGCATGCAGAAACATTTCGCGAGATAAACTGGAACACGGCACGATTAAAATTCGGGAAGGTTGGCCGGTATGACTATAGTGGCTTCGCGTTGTTCTAAACAATGCGGCCAAATTACTCTGTGTAACGATTACTGAAATGATGTGAAATTATTAGGAAAGGCCGTAAATCACTCCTCTGGTGTGGCCTTTCATTTCATTCTCTGGTCTCCGTCTTCATTTCCGTGCAATATATTTTTAGTACTTCACATGCGTGATGTTTGGTGTGAGGGGCTTATGGTTGCACTGGATTTCGTTCTTTTTCTGAAATTTTCTGTAGATGGCTCTTCAAGGTGGGGAAATCCAAGTGACGGCCCCTCACATATATACCTACATCTGCGGCAGCAGGGAACAAGATGACCGCGGGAAATCTTCAGCGTGCCCTGATTTTGTGCCTGCTTGTGTACTACGTAAATTGCGAAGCTTATCTCTGAATTTTTCCAGGCGCGTTTTTTCATGCAGGAAACTATAGATACCATTTAAAGTTTGTCCAAAAGACAGATTGCAATCGGCCTAGAAACTTGTTAGTGCTGCATAAAAAACGATAACTTGGCGTGGGAATCACAACTCAGGTGGAACTGTAAAGAGGAACCTAAGAGGGAAGTGTAAAGATGGATTCGTAAAGACGAGTGAATTCCAAGTGTAACACTAGACTGAGTGAAACGGAGAATGTAGGGAACATAGCCATAAACACTGCTTTGTATGAAAAAGTGAATTTGTAATAAATGTTCTTTCTACTTTCCCACATTCTGCGTTTTTTTCTGTGGGGAACCATGACAACAACGCTGTACTGGGAAAGTGCACCCCTGAGAACCATCTTATAAATGTAGCTCAAACTCGAATTAGTCTGAAATTGTTCAATGGCAGTATCCAAACAATTCGGAATGCTTTGCATACATCCGTGCAAATATTGAGGTAAAGAATTTGTATATTTGGCCATGTTTGTGAATCTGTTTACGCAACATTTATTAAATAGGTTTAATAAGGATATATGAATAAACCGAATTTTACCTGGAAGTCTAAAGCAATATAGGAAACACCAATTCGCCCAGGAATCCGCACTCGTCTAATACTCATTAAGGAACGATAATAACGTTGGGGTGGTTCGCAGCTTTGCTTTTTAATAAATAGCCCACAGGTGTTTCATAATAATAAATGTGAATGTTCAAAACTACCGATGCCAAACTTCTGGAAATGTGCTCCTGTTAAATGCGCAAATATGTGTGCATGTACTGCAATTCTCTTTTGATAATCATGGCCTAGGTTGTCAGAGAAGAATTTTTGGCTTAAGGCTATGTTATAACTTTGGCGTCCTTTTGAAGTATGCTATCAAGTGCATGTTTCCACTCAAGCTTGGTTTCACTAAACCCCTAATGTTGTTTAACTAAAGTTCAATTTAGCAAAAGACCTATCATGCATGTTTGATACTGGTTTCTTAAACGACACAAATCTGATGCAAACATCAAATTTACTTATGCCTGTTTATAAGACTTAAGCGTTGCCAATACTCACGAAGATTTTTGGGTGACAACCTGGGTAACGATTATCGAACAGGTAATGCAATGCATATTTATTAAGAGAACATTTTCAAGCTTTTTGGCACTGCTGTTTTAGGAATTATAAAAGTAACTTCTCTTTCAGCCCCAGCCGTGTGGCCGGTAGTTTATTCAAGGGACGAAGAAAAGACACCCGACGCAAAAGTTTAGACGGCGCAATGGACAGCATGGTCGCACATATCTTCCACTAACGCAATGTTTGTTTACCACGCGGGAAAGGCGCCTTCGGGGTGACGCCACAGCGGCTCCGGCGAAAGCGCGCCTGGCGCGCAACATCACGTGAACCTTCCAATTTGTGTGGCCTTGGACGGCGGTAGATGTAACTTATATAAAGGTATACATGCTGAAAGCTGCAAAGTAACCCATAACTGCGTAACCCTTACGTGTATACGTATATAAAGGTTACGAAGATATAGGTTACATTTGTACCTTATAAATTATAGGTTACAAAAATTCGAAAATGTATACCTCTATTAAGGGTTACCCAGCTTAGAGTGTAGAGGTCCCTTACCCTACATAAAGTCGTGGATACGGTGCGGGTGCACTTGCGCCGACATCCTCAGCGGCAGCCTACTGCAGCGTCGGACTTATGCGCGCCGTTCGCAGACTTGGTTTCATCCTCCGCTGATGCGAAGTGCTCGAGCGCAGGTGGAGCGCCACCACATAATGTGAGTGCGATTAATAATATATATGTTGACGCCACTACCGATAATCGGGTTGAAACGCAGCTGACGATGGACGCTGGTGTGTTTTCTTTTTCCGCGAGCTACGGGCGCAAAGAGCATGCGCTGGCAAAGCGGCCACGGACATGGCGGTTTTCAGTGTTGGCAAGCGAATAAATTGCCCGCTAAACTTTTCAATGAATACCACCAAAATCCACGCTGTTTTTTCTCCGCAGGGCACGTTCCATATGACGCGGGAGGCCGCAAGAAGCATGATCGCATCGGCCGTGCCGAATGGAGTCATCGTCAACGTCGCCAGCATCGTCGCCAAGACGGGAATGGCCAACTTCGGAGTGTACGCAGCCTCCAAAGGGGCCGTTGTCGCCCTCACCAAGACAGCGGCGCAGGAGTTGGGCCCGCATGGCATCCGCTGTAATGCCGTCCTTCCGGGGGCTACACGTACGCCGATGACCATCGAGCTGAGTGATGAAAGCTCGGAGAAGCTCTTGGCAGCCAGCACTCCCTTAGGGCGGTTTGGCCAGCCCGAGGAAGTGGCCGAGGCCATTGCCTTTTTGTGCTTCCCGAACAGCTCTTACGTTACCGGCGCCGCCTTCGAGGTGACGGGCGGATTCTGCATGTGAGCGCCCGCGTCCTGCAGTGCGCAGCTTTGGACAGCTGCTGCATCAGACAGCTGCCAGGCGTGCTCTTCGTGCTTGGGTTCACACGCCCACTTGAGTAGCGCCCTTTCTTGGGGGCCTCCGTAGCTGAAAATCCATGGCTGCAGCAGTGCGTGCTCAGTCCAATCCAGGGCTGTAGCAATCCAGGGCGGTATAGCAATGCGTGCTCTGAGTGGTGAGCAGCTGATTTCTCTGCTCTCAAGAAGCGCAAACGAGTGCGACTTTGAGGAGGGATCGAGCTGTGTATGTAAGGTGTGTGCAGCTGAGTGCTCTAAACTTCAATCTGAGGGAAAGAATGCGCGGAGGACGAAGACGTTCATTGTCCTTGAAATAGTGCGAAAAGTTTGATTAATTCTCTGAATTTTTTTCGGGATAAACATGTAAACAAGGAGACGAACAGGCGAAAAACCTTTTCCTTCGGCGTAGGACACCCTAGAAAAAAGCCTCACCTCAGGTGAGCTCCAAGGCATCACTAAAGGATGTGGATCCACCGCGAATTGCGTGCAAGCCAGTGCAAGTCTTGTAGCGCTGGCGGAGCACTACTGGCATGGGTGGTCCAAATTGTGGCCCGGGCGCTACATGCAAATTGAGTGGCATAGCTGTAGCAACGAGGCGACGGAGCCGTAAAGGAGTTCAGGCCCTAGCGGAGCCAGCAACTCCGAGTGGAACACGTGGCCGGATAAAAGGTTGTGCCGAGATAGCTTTAGACCGCACCTGCGTAGTCAAAACTTGTCTACGAAGGCGAAACTCATGGAAGACCCATAGACAGCTTCGCTCGACAAATATTCGTGCACGCTCAGTGGTGATTTTTAGCCAGTTTACGAATAATCGGACGGTGTCAGTCGATTTTGATTTTGTTCACTGAGGCTCAGTCGTACAACGTGAAACGATTGCGCCAGGTTTAAGGCAAAATAAAATAATGGTTTTCTTGTAAAGAAAGCGCAGTAGAAATGGAGGGGGGCCTACCAAAAAGGAATCATCCCACGTGTGTCTCGACGCTCTTCCAGAATGTCCTACGCTGGTGTTGTAAATTGTATATTGGGAAATAAATTTGAGGTTAATTTTGGGGTATGATGCCTGCTTTGCTATCATCTCAATCAATCAATCAATCAATCAATCAATCAATCAATCAATCAATCAATCAATCAATCAATCAATCAATCAATCAATCAATCAATCAATCAATCAATCAATTAATCTTTATTGAAATGTTTGGAAAAAGCCAATGCCTTTGTTTCGGCAGAGCGAGGAAACACCAGAAGACAAATAGAGCAAAAAGAGCAGGAAGGAAAGAGCAAATTTTATTACGAGGAATATCAGTGCTAAAGCACACTGAAAGCGATCCTAGTGGTGAGGTCTCGTCGATGGCTGTCAGCGTGAATTTATTAGCGACCTCGGCAGCTCTGGCAACCAAACGGGCCTGTAGGTCAGGGTCCGAGCTGCGTAGTGCGGCACCGTACCTCGGACCGTATTTCGGGAGAGAGATTTTTAGGGCAAGCCCAGATTATCAGGGATAATGTGGCATGACCACCACACAAGGAGCAGGCCGAAGCAGGGTAGAAAGTTGGGGGCATGTGCAGGAAAACGTCCGCGAGGAATTTAAAGAGACAAGATTAATTTTAGTTCGTATGACTACCCAACGTTGGAGAGGATCAGAAATTAAAAAAAAAATGGTGCAGCTTGCACTAGTGGTGCAAGGCTGGAGAAGCTGCAGAGCTGGCGGCCCCACCGAGCTTATTTTTGGTTCGGCTAAGTTTACTCGTGATTATGCTTGGCGACTCGGCTAAGTTTTCTTCGTAGTTATGCTTCGAGATTCGGCCAATTTTTCTGCGTCGCGTCGTCGTTATCCCCCAAAAGAGCAATGAACACTCGGTCGTTAAAGTGTACAATGTACGAGATCTCGTAACTGCAGATCTTCTGCAACTCGCTGACGATTATTCGCTGCCGCTTCATCAGCGTAATATTCAGGATTGGACCGATGACGTCGCATCCGTTTGCCGGTTGCCGCAACAGAAAAAAATATTGTATTGTGGGTAGCGGAATCCAAACCTAGAGGCGGACTAGAAACCCGGACGCCGCCGCCCGCTTGCTGATGCTTCCTGACGCGGCGTCATCCCAGTCATTGTGGTGACGCGCTGGCACGTGTCAGCGCCGGGCGACGCCGATGCGTCAAAACGCGGAAAATACGCTGCATGAGGTTTGGCCTTAAAAATGTCAGCTTAGTGAACCTATTACAGCCTTAAAGTGGAGTACCGCAAAGGCGATGTATACGGAAAAAAAAATACGGGCTGAGCCTGGTCCAACTGCCTGTACTTAATTTAAAATGTCAACGATAATATTAATAATTTTGTTATTTCATATTATTACAGAACTAAAAGCGTTATCCTGCACTGAGATCTTCCTCGTATATTCTTAAATTGCCGTCAAATACATTAGGTTTAAATTAAAAATACATTTGGATTACATTAAATAATACATTAAATAATACATTAAAATACATTTGGATTAAGTTTACGAGCTGAGTAAGCACTGTTCAGCTGGTTGCAATGATTCCTTTACCATTCGATGTTGACGTCGGGTCGATCCGCTTGACGTAGTGAATCGTACGGTGCCGGTGTAATCAGTCTGGGGTGGATGTAACCGTGCAACTTCGCTTCCGAGTCGGGAGTAGTAGTAGTAGTAGAGCCACTTTATTTTGCATAGGGTTCAGGGTAGGGGGGTGGCGGACGCTGTGCAGTGCTTGTGCATGCCGTGGCTCCCTGGCGGACAGTCTCCTGACGTGCGCGGGACCCGTGCGCAGGACCGTGTGCACGACCAGACCCGTGCGCATGACCAAAGGGCGAGGAGGCCGGCGCCTCAACGAAGCGCTCTCAGTGAAGGAAGGTGACGAGGCCACGTGCTGTGCAGAGCCGTGTGCGATAGAGGAAGACGAACATCCAGCTGTGGTCTCTCGTACAGGGGCGAGGCTTAAACAATGCCGTTTGGCGAAAGAGGAAAAACGCTGCGGTTGCGTACAGCGTCGCTACCTTCAAGTCTATAGTGGGAGCTTCCTTCAGTTTTCTTGCCTTTCACAGCAGGAATTTGAGCACGCGCTTGCAAGGAACTAGCATTGTAAAAATATTCAGGTATGTGGATGAACACTTGGTGATTTTAGGTTGAGACGGTGACGAGTTTCCTTCCCATGCGACACATGTTCTTAATGTTTTTTTGCGAATGCCTTGCACCCCTTGAAGTGACCTACGAGATGTTCCAGTGTGATTCGATAAGGTTTCTTCACCTAAAGCTTTATTTTTCTGATTCCCATAATTGGTGGTGTTTTGAGCCAAGGAATATGAAACCCCTACTTCCCTTTTCGTCTGCGCACTCAAAGCTTGTAAAGAGGCATAATTAAGTCGTCATTCAGTAGTGCCTTGCTAAAGTCCTGTACACATCGCTCTGAAGGTATACACTCCGGCAACAGTGCGCCCGCCTTCTATAGCAGCAGGTTACCTCTTGCATCTTTTGTATTCAGTCGCAACAGCTATGCTAAAAGCAGCACGCAATAAAAATTCGGAAGGCGCACTGGTGGACACCCAAGAAAAAGACTTAAAAAACGTAGCTGTGCTGCCGTATATTCACGCCATTGCGCACAACCTTAAGATGGCGCGCAAGCGCGCAGGCTTGAATGTTGCTTTCTCGGCCCCGTGGAAACTTATTTGCTTGTGTTCAAAAGTTAACACAAAGGATAAGATACGGAGAGATTGCGGCTTGCGGCTCCAAACACCGAAAATCAGGAAGATGTCTAAACGAACGGCTTAGGGAACAGCACAACAATGTAGAAAAGCTCGTGGCGACAGGGCATCTTATTTCGCTGGAAGCAGTGTGGATGCAAACCGCGGTACGACGAGCGCAGTGTGATAGGCAATGGTCGTCACACAGTCACCCGAGAAATCATCGAGGCCCTCGAAATGCCCTGGCTGAACGAGAACTGTATTAGCATACCCAAAATAACTAAAATTTATGGCAAACCGTCAATGAGACGAGAATACATACTTCGAGTGCACGTGTTTTGTTTGTGGTTATTTGTTTGTATTTTGAATATATGTTCACCCTTTCAATAAGCCTTTTCAGTCGATAGACAGCGCTGTGTCCGCGTCCCTCTCTCTGTCCTGTTTTAGTGCGCTATGCTTCAAAGATGTCGAAGTACCAAATAGCCCATCAATGGACTTGTGTTTTCTATTTATTTATTTATTTTTTTTTTACATCGGCGGCCATTTTGGCACCGTTCATGTTGACGGACGGCAACGATGACGACGGTCGCTTTTCGCCTTTGATGAAGCATCTACGAGCAATTACGGTAAGACTGCTGGCCGTTAATATTTACGTAGCAGGACCGCTTACACATGTAACTTTTTATAACGTGGGGAAAATGATTACCTTTATTCGAATCGAGCAGTTTAACTTTTTGTTACTAGCAACGCAAGTGCTTAGTGACGACATCAAAAGCCTCGCCCTGAGAAAAGTACGCAGTATCGAGCTATCAGCGGCAATGAACCGCTTCGGACTCACGCTACATAAATAAACCTAGATGAGTCGCCCTGAAAATGCCGGAGAGATATCATGCTGTTTGGCAAGCAGTACGTCTCCAACACCACGACGCAAAAGGGCACTTAAAACAGATTGAAAATCTTATACTCGTACGAACCTAGACCTGCTGTGCCAAACGTGTGAGTTTACTAGAAAACTTACATCTTTCTGTGATTTTTCACCATGTTATTCTATTCAAGGATATGGTAGGGTTCAGCGTCTAGCTTGTACGAACAGGAACGCTGAAGCGCTGTCCGCCACAGCAGCTTCTTGGCTAGTGGACACTGGGTCGCCCCACGAGGGGGGAGATGTCCTTATTGGTATATATGCGTATGTTACAGGATAGTTCCATGCTCAGCTTGACAAAGTTGACTTGTCATCAGCTCTCCTTTCCGATGATCTTGCATGCGGAGTCAAACTTACTCCTTTCTCAGGTCATTGTTTTGGTGTTGTGCAGTTTGGTTCTGATGTTTGGTGTAGACACTTCATCATTCCATCCTCTGATTTTCCCTTAAAGGAACATTAGAGAGAAAAATCAAGTAGGCATATATCGGTAGATTAAAGTGCCGTGAATGCAAATACCGATTTCAACAGCAGTAGTTACTTATAAATGTTGAGGATTACCTAAGTGTGAAAATAGGCATCACCCCAATACATTTTTTCGCACTACAATTTGCATGGAGGAAAGACAAGTGACGATTTGTAACATCACAAACCGCGAATTATGAAAGCGTTCTTCTGAAACAAACACTGATGCAGGCACATGTAAGTGTAAATAAGTGCATCCGAGAGCTTTTACTGGCCATACGCTTTCTAAAAGACACAAACATTAGCTAGCAAGTAATATAAAATATGATGTCCCAGCCCGGACGGCAGGCTTAGTTTCAGTTTCGATTTTGTTGAAGTGTGCCGCTCAAATGTTTCGCTGAGAAAAAAAAAAGTCCCTGACAACATTTTTTTGAGATGTTGAAAGTGTAGGTAACAGCCAACGGTTAAACCAGATATTATTAGCGTAACCGACTTGAAACGAGATGGCCTTCAACTTCTTTGAGCAACGACGCATGTATTTTCAGCACCTGCCCCTAGGCGGTAACACCTCCTGGGCATTGGCCTTACTGGGAAAGCTTCGTCGGTGTCATCACACCACGCCAATAAAAAGCTGGGGCTTGGTCGCTGATGTTGCGTACGCCACCACTTAAGGATGGCGTTAAAAAGACCCTGTCTGTTAAGCTGACACAAAACTGAAAGCCAACGAGAAGCTTTCAGAGCGATGGTGACGATCGAGTAAAATCGGGCTGGGCTCACTCTGGCTGCTTTGGGACGTGCCTTGAAACGTCACGAAGAAATTAAAGGGCAGTGGCAAAAAGAAATTCACGCTATAATTGTTATTTCACAGTCAGCGAGGCGTCGTTGGCCGCCGAACAAAAACGGACAGAGCTAAGAAACGCGTTCTTTCTTCCATTATCCTTTAGTGTCCCTTTACACGTGGGGTAACGGGGGAGGGGGGCAAGGTAAACATGAAAGTTAAAGATACACGGTTGTATAATAATAATAAAGTACACATGGCATCGTTTCAAGAGGAAGTGGAAATTAGAGCGGCCGAACTTCAGAAAGTCGGCGAGGGTATGCACGCACATTGTACGTGTGCCCGTCACTCGGCACGTCGGACGTGCCCGGAGGCGTGTAGAGAAACAGTGCGATGCACAGAAGCAAGGAAGCTTATCCCAGTTGTCGAGTCCGGAAAAGTAAGAAAGCATAAAGAGCAAGGAAAGTCTAGACAACCAACGACGCAGTGCGATGCACAGAAGCAAGGAAGCTTATCCCAGTTGTCGAGTCCGGAAAAGTAAGAAAGCATAAAGAGCAAGGAAAGTCTAGACAACCAACGACGCAGGACTGCGCGTGCACCGATTGAGGCGTGCATGTTGGCCCAAGGCCAGGTGAGCGACCACAGCGAGCGAGAATGACACCGGACAAGCCATCCTCGCCTTTCCTTCAGCCGCACCTTCCCCCCTCGCCCCTGAGGAACGCGCGGTACTGCCGGAGATGCTTCGTAGTGGCCTGCCGGGCGTTGTTGAAGACGGACGAGGGTTACCATACGGGCTCTGCTGCCTCTCACGGCCTTCATAGGTATGCTAAGGAGTCGACGGTGTAATCTGTACCCGTGCACCTGGGAAAACTTTTGAATTACCTTTTCAACGCTTTCATCGGAGGGAGTAGCCATTTCTTCATCGGACTGTGCACGCTAGCGACACGTTCATTTGTGCAGTCGACAGGGGGATCAAGCTGTGTATGCGCTAGCGAGTCTAGGGCATGTTCGAATTGGTCAGTCTGGCGAATGAAAGGTGGGTGGGGAGTGCTTCATACAGCATTGTTTTAATTCAGTAATGAGGCTTTCTGAGAGAGAGAGGGGGGAAGGAGATGGAGAGAGAGATAGCTTTATTGGTAATCTTTGCTGAGCGTGCGTGACCACTGTACTGTTTGTTGGCGCGAAAGCAAGACTTGCGCATCTTCTGCGGGTTTGCATATTTTTTTTTTTTTAAATCTGAACTAGTAGTGCAGTTTCAAAGTTGGGCGCTGTGGTGATGTTTTAAAAAGCCCCCGTTAAGCAAATCAGGATTTTAAATCTGAAAATGACAACGATGGTCGCATAGGTTTACAAGAGAGAGAGAGAGAGAGAATAACTTTAATTTGAATCCACTTCGAAAGGAGGATGTACAGCTTCTCCTCTTCCTCAGGTGGCGGCCAGGAGCCCGTGGGCCCCAGCGGCACCCTCGGCCAGCTGGATCATTTTCTTCTGGATCTGGGGGTCCGTACTGAGCAGCGTGGTCTCCCAACTCAGCGGTCCCGTTATGCCTAGTGATGATATGATCTTTTGTCGCTCCTTATATTGTTCTACCATTGTATTGGCGTCGTCTTTCCCTGAGTGTGGGGGATCAGCTTGTGCTATGTCATTTGACACCCTGTTATTGTCGGTTGGGCCTGAGCAGGCCCAGAGCACATGTGCGAGATCCGCCTTGGCTTCTTTACACCATTTACAATGTGCATCGTACATTCCGGGGTAGCACCGGTTGTACAACGCCGGATTTGGATACCTGTTCGCCTGAAGGAGTCGCCATGACACCGCCTGCCCCCTTTCTAGTATTTTGTCCGCCGGAGGGTATTTGAGCCGGGAGCTTCTGTAATGGTCCAATATTTCCCTATACGTTACCAATCGACCCCTCGCGGAAGGCCAGGGGTTCGAGGGCAGATTGACTCCGCCGTCAGCCTGTCCGGTTCCCTCCGACCCAGTCGGCGACGAACGCGCCTCTGTTCTGCCGTCTCCGTGTGCACCGATACACGCGGACTCACAGACGCGAGCTCGGATTGTTAATGCTCGAGCTGCTTCATGAGCGCGTTCGTTGCCCGGGAGGCCAGAGTGTGCCGGCGCCCATAGCTAAGTAATGGGATTCTTGTTCAGTCTACTGATTGTGCTCTCCGATAGAGAGACGAGTACCTTTGTAGCCTCAAGCGACACGCGGCCTTTGGCGAAGTTCCTAATCGCCGCTTTCGAGTCACTCACAATCACGACCCTGTCTATGCGAGCTGTGACATCCTTTTCCCCTATTGACCATGCTGGAGTACTGGTGGTGGCCGTCTCGAGGGTGAGTTGCAGCGGTGTGTCGTCCTCGAGGTGCCCGTTGGCGACTGCAGCTCTGATTGCCAGGGCGACTGCCACCTCCTCCCCCATCTCGGGGCTCGTCGTCCAGACCGAGCCGGAAGCGACCAGGTTCCCCTCATGATCCGCTACCGCAGCAGCCATTGCGCCGTATCTGCTCGGCGATCTTCGCGTGATTTCATAGTCCGCAGCGTCCACGTAGTAAATTCTGTTTACATTTGTCGTGCCCGCGTTGGGCTCGAGTTAAGAGCTGCCGCTCTGGCCGTTCTCCTCGCCACGTCCCTCTGCGGGTGCATGTTTGCCGGGAGAGGGGGAATCTTCAGCACCCCTCTCGTAGCAATCGGGAGAGAGTGTTTCTCTCCAAACTGCGACTCGTAGAGGATACCGAGAGAAGCCAAAATGTGTCTGCCCGTCCGGCTCCTCGAGAGTCTCTCCGCTTGCGCTATGCGTTGCGCTTCTATCAATTCGTCAACCGAGTTGTGCAGCCCCATGGCCGCAAAAGTTTCGGTCGATGTCGTGATTGGTATTCCCAAGGCCTGTTTGTAGGCTTTCCTCATCAGCCTATCTACTTTCTCTTTCTCACTTGTGAGCATATTGAGGAATGGCACCACGTACACCACGCGACTCACGACGAAGGCTTGTACGAGCCTAAGGAGATTCTCCTCCTTCATTCCCCGATGCCGAGTGGCTATGCGAGAGATGAGTCGGGTCGTCTGGTGCACGCTACCTTCCAGCACTTTGATAGCCTCCATGTTGTGCCCGTTCGCTTGGATCCTGAGCCCCAGAACCCTGATGCTGTGGACCACGGGAATCCTTAGTCCCTCGGCCCAGAGCTCAATCGGAGGACTTCGCTTAGCTGCTTCCATCGCGCTCTTTGTTTGCTTTCTAGGATTATATTATAGAAGCTCGGAAGCTCGGACGTCTGCAGCGAGCAACGCAAACCCTTCGGGGCAGCGTATTCTACCACCGCGTCCGCGGCTCTCTGCAGTCGCTCCTGGATCTCTCCATCGCTACCGCCTCCGGACGACCAGATGGTAATGTCGTCTGCATACAGGCTGTGTTCCAGCCCCTCTATGTAATCTAAAATTCTCGGGAGCCCGATCATAACTGCATTGAAGAGAAACGGGGACAGGACGGAGCCCTGAGGCGTGCCCCTGCTCCCTATCTCTATGACATCCGATTCTACTCCGCCCACGACCAGGCGTGCCGTTCTGTTGGACAGAAAGTCCCTAACGTAGTTGTAAGTCCTGGTGCCGACCCCCAGGCCCTCTAGACTTTCCATAATTGCCTCGTGCTTGACGCTATCAAATGCCTTCGTCAGGTCCAAGCCAAGAATGGCTCTGGTGTCTAACGGCGAGCACCCTTCTCCGTCAAGGATTTTATGCTTGAGTCTCAACATCACGTCTTGAGTGGACAAGCCCGGTCTAAAGCCGATCATGGTATGGGGGAAAAGATCTCTTTCGTCCATGAGCGCGTGAAGTCTGTTTAGGACTACGTGTTCTAACAATATGCCCATACACGACGTTAGTGAAATGGGACTTAGATTCTCTAGGTAAAGTTTTTTTCCAGGCTTCGGAATCATTACAATATTTGCGTCTTTCCACTGTGCGGGTATCTCGCCGCGTTCCCAACACCAGTTCAAGTACCGAGTCAGCGCTTCTATCGAGTCGTCGTCCAGGTTCCGGAGCATCTTGTTTGTCACTCCGTCGGGACCAGGAGCCGACTTTGTACGCAGCGCCTGAATGGCTCCACGCACCTCGGTGAGTGTTATGGGTTCATCTAACTTAGGGTTCGAAGGTCCCTCGTAATCCTTGAGTTTCACGCGGGGGTCATTGCCCACGTATCTGTTTCGGATCTCTCTTACGAGCTCCTCGTCTGAGCCTTCGAATTTGTGAATGATTTTGCTTAGATTCTGCTTCTGAGTTGTTGTGCTCGTTTGGGGGTCTATCAGATATCTGAGTGTGTTCCAGGTCTTTGCTAGCCCCATTTGCCTGTCCATCGCGTCACATATGTTGTGCCCCGTCTGTTGTGCCAAGTGATTAGCGTAGTCTTCAATTTGTTTGTTGAGTCTGGCTAGCCGCCTGCGGAGGTTGCGATTGTATTTTTGCTTGGCCAGTCGTCTTTGCAGACCCTCTTTGGCTTCCCACATATGCAGGAGCCTGGCGTCGGTCTGCTAGAATCCGGCTTCCTGCGTGATTGTCTTAGTCGACGCTTTAACGTCACCGTGCAGCTGCGTGACCCACGCTCCCAAATCTGTTATGTCGCGGGTAGCTCCTACCGACTCTTCGTTGCCATCAGCGGTTTCGCAACGCCTCTGGAGCCTAAAGGAATCCCAGTCCACTAGCCTCAGTTGAGTACCACACCCAGCCTTAGTTGGGCCCGCCACAAAATCGGTGGCCACGATAAAGTGGTCGCTGCCCAAATTTTCCTTAAGGTTCGTCCACCGTACGGTGCCTCCCCCGACATTCCTTACAAATGTAAGGTCCGGAGTGGTGTCTACGCTCACGCTGTTTCCCGTGCGCGTGGGGCACCCGGGATCCGTCACGAGAGTGAGGGCCTCTTGTTGACAGTCCAGCCAAAGATTTCTCCCTTTGATCAAATCCTTCTTGTGCCCCCACGCCGGGTGCGGTGCATTAAAGTCTCCCACTATTACAAGCGGCTGCTTACCCGCAATATCTAGGACTTTGCGGAAAAGTTTCTTGAATCTATGTCTCTTCTGAGGACTACTGTAGACGTTGTGGGGTTTAACATTTCACACACTAGTTATTTCCCACCCCGCAGCCATCCGCGCTCAGCAAACATGCCTTGCGAGCGCCGGCTGCGGACGGGTCCGTTGTTTGCGGAGACAGACAAAGGAAGGAGGCGGCGAGGGCAAAACATCAATGGCAGCATTTATTGCAAAGTGCGAATCAAATACACTGCATACAGGCTGATCGTAGGCCAGAACGGTAACATTGGGAGCGAGGCATTAAACAACGCTAGAGATCGAGATGGTTCGACTCACCGGAGCAGCGCGGCGCTGCGCGTGCGAACGCGGGTGCAGTCCTCCGAGCTCGCCCGGATGCGTCCGATTGTGGCGCGTTCCCCAAGTCAGCACCAGCGCGCCGAAACGTCCGCGCGCTACCGGATTTCCAAGACAAGAGAGCGTCCTCACGTCATCCGACAACCCACCACACCTCGCCTTTTGGTGGCTAGTATCGAGGAAGAACTGGTTCTCGGGTAAGGCAGAAGGGAAAAGGGTCAACGCCTTCACCAGGGCGACAAAAAACCGTCCGGTCGCTGGCGCCCTCCCGTATGGTTCCCGTCGCGTGAGCGAGGCGCGTGTGCACGCCGGCCGCGATGGGGAGCTAGCCAGAAAGTGGTTCGCGTGAAAGTCGCGATCCCCACAGCGTTCAGTACGAAGACACTTCCCTGTCCTCGTTTTAGGGGCGAAGCTCCTTAGGGCATGGGTCTGTCCATCCTCGACGTATGTATGTAGCCACCTCTAGTTTAGTTCTTGGATTGTTTACTAGATGGCGTGGCTACCTCTAGTTTAGTTCTTGGATTGTTTACTAGATGGCGGTTCTTGTATATGATGAAAAGATGCGCTTGTATTGTTTACTAGATGGCGTGGCTACCTCTAGTTTAGTTCTTGGATTGTTTACTAGATGGCGGGGAGCGTTGTAATAAAATCCGTTCGCTGTTGGCGCGCGCTCGGAGTCGCCCGATGGATAAGGCTGCAGATGTGCGAGCCCGCGAGGCAGAAGCACTCCGTGAAGCTGCGCGACGCCGCCGCCAAGATCCTGCCGTACGAGAGCGGGAGGCCGAAGCGTGTCGTCTGGCTGCGCGACGACGCCGCCAAGATCCCAGCGTTCCAGAACGAGAGGCCCAAGCGTCACGGCAACGGCGCGAGGACCCTGCCGTACGCGAAGCGGCACGGCTGCGGCGCGAAGAGGATCTCCAAAACGTCAGAGAACGGGAAGCGGCGAGAAAGCGCGCGTATCGGCAGGCAGACCCCGATGCAGTGAGAGCTCGTGAGGCGTCTGCAAAACGCATCAGGCGAGCTCAGCCCCAAGGTGCCGACGCGCGGTTTAAGCGAGACTTTCTAGACGTTACGTTCGGACACAGATGTAGTGGGCGAACTTTCACTGAAGAGTCACGGTTTTACCGATGATTTCCCCTCAGGAGCTTCGCCCACTCATCGACATTCACCCCGTGGATATGCTGTGAATTTTTTGAGCGGAGATAATCTCCACGAGTACGTGGTCTACGGTCCCTATGCCCGTTTCGCGTCGCATCGCCGGAACGTTGCGCCTAACCAGGGTCGTGACCGGGGTCCGCTTGTCGTCCGAGTGGTCCTCGTCAAAATAAGACGTGTATCCCGATAATTTTGCGTGCCCTCCCGTTTCCTGTAGGACAATGACGTCTGGCACTTCCCCAGCGCTTTCAGAGTTTATGAATTGTTGGAGGTTACCACGCTTGCGCCGATACTCACGACAATTCAGGTACATACAGGTACATACAGGACAATACAGGTACACCACTGCCAAATGGTGTACCTGTTGCTGTTTTTGCGATCGTCCCTAGCCATGATTATTCGGTTAAGTTTCGATTTGCTACCGTTGTATCAACCAAGGCAGATCTCAAACCCTCTGCTGCTGGTCTCGAGTACGGCTTTGTGGATTTGATTGGACCTACTCCCCTACCCTGCTTCTGCTGTCTGGCTGCGGTCTGTGCACTCTCTAGTGCGGACACTCTCATGTTGAAAGGGTCAAGCTGCTTGGTTACGTTTTCCGCAAACGAGTTGGACATAGCCGTTATCTCTTCGAGTTTCGCGTTCATTTTTGCCTCGAAAGCCTTACTGAATGCCTCAAATTTCATTTCTGTGTTTTCCTGTATCCTCGTTTGTTTCTTGGCCTTGCGCTTGACTCCCGATCTGCCGGTGTTGCGGCCTACCCTTCGCTTTTGCGGAGGAGACTCAATCTCGGAGCCGTCCAGGTCTAAGTCTCTCTCGAGTTCGGGTGCCTCTACCGTTGGCGGCTTTTCCTCTATCTCCGTTGTCACGGGAGAAACCGATGGCCCCGATGTCGGCTGCAGGGGGAGTTGAGTTTGAGTTTGAGTTTGAGTTTATTTTGTTGAAATGGTACATAAACAGGCAAGAAAATGCAAGACTCGGCTTCGTCCCCACCCCTTCACCCTTATCATCTGCTGCCATCACCAGCATATCCTCGTTTTCGCTAGCGGAGGCCTGATCCCCCCCCAGCGCTCTGCGCGGCGGTCTTTTCTCCTATTTGCTGCTGAGCACGAGGTCGCGGGTTCGATTCCCGGCCGCGGCGGCCGCTTTTCTAATGGAGGCGAAAAGCAAAAACGCCCGTGTGTACGAGATTTCGGCGCACGATAAAGATCCCCAGGTGGTCAAAATTAATCCGGAGCCCTCCACTACGGCGCGCCTCATCGCCTGCGTTGCGTCGGCGCGTTAAACCCCATAATCAATCAAAATCTTTTCTCCTATTTTCTCCTTTAGGGAGCGATTCTATGCAATGAGAATCTCTAGCATCTGTCTAACCTTGGTTAGCTCGGACTGCTCTGCTGCGGCTCGTGCATATTTATCTTTGTTTTCCTGCGAGTTGGTTCTACCCTGCCTCTTAGGTTGGGAGACCGTGCTCGCCCAGCTTACCCTGGTTTCGACCGAGGATGCCGCCACTGTCAGCACTTCCCTGGTCTTGTTCGAGTTCTGTCCCTTGTCTTGCAGCGCCGGTTTCCCCTCGTTGTTGCCTTTTGTTCCCAGTCCTCCTCTCGAGGTGGATGCGCTTTGTTGTCGTCCCGGTCTCGACGGCGATCTGGAGGCCCGTCGCCCTCCTCTGCGTCTGTTGGCAGACCTGGATTCGGATTTTCTGCTAGAGTTGCCGGTGCGAGACGATGTGGAACTCTCGGAACGTCGGTGGCTCGAACGGGACGCACTCTGAGGCTCGTGGCCGCCCTGGCGCTGGTTCTCTACGTCATTTTGCGACGGGAGACGAGGAAAGGACTCGGAACGATCCCTGCAGTTCTTGAGGATCCCTCCAAGGCCTTGAGTGCTTGGGCGCCCCTGGTTGTTGTTGGAGGTGTTTCCTCCGCTGCGTTTCTTCTGTTGCCTCTCCTGCCTTCTCTTCTTAAGCAGGTACGGAACTTGGTACCGCTGAGGACACTTTTTGTCCGCTGTCTTGTGTCCTTTGCCGCACAAGGCACACTTTGGTTCGCACAAGTGATGATCCTGCGGTTCCGTGGCACCGCATGTCCCACACACTTTCTTTGCCGACATGGTAGCCATCGTTACAGGCACACGTCGACTCTGTGACCGAGGCGTCCGCACCTCTCGAAAAAAAAAAAAAAAACGCGGAATCGTGGCATGAAATTCCGAAAATGCAGCGGCCGAACCACGAACACGTGAATACGCCATCAGATTTAGTATATTTATATAATGAGCTTTTCTTGGGACCATTCCTACCGGTTCACCTTTGTGAAGATGGTTTACGGAGTTCTAATTATCCCTATTGTTTCAGGTCTTCACTGATTACGGAAGCACTCTACCTGTGCGTACTCCTCACCGAGAAAGAAGCTATAGAGCCAACGCAGACGGTTATTCACCTTTGATAGGGTGCAGTACCTCGTCACAGAATTTCCTATCAGCCGCCGCCGGAGTGTTGTGCGATAAGAACCGAGCTTTAGTGTCTATACGAACGACGCGAGACAGCGCGTAAGGATCCGGCCTTGACCACGACTGCAGCTTCCAGCATCGTGCAGAATGTCTCTGAGCGGTCGGTTAGCCGTGGTGACCGGCGGTGCGAGCGGCATCGGAAAGGCCACATGCCGCGCTCTCGCCGCACAGGGAGCCAAGGTCGTCGTCGCTGACATAAACCTGGACGCCGCCACGAATGTGGCTCGGTCGCTGCCAGGTGGGTTACTGCTGTAGCGGTTTTTCCGCGACACCGTTATTACGGTTGCCGTAGAGACATACAACGACGCATAGCATATGCCGAAATGACGTCAATATCCTGGTTTTCCTTGTCGTCGTTTACGCAGTTCTAACGATATGCGCTAAAAATCGTACAGAAATCCTAGTAATTGTCGACTAATGCATAACTAATGTTATGCCGACTGTCTTTATTGCGACTTATTTAATAGACCAGTTTGACCCAACCAGGCTATTTTTATTCATTAATGCCTGCGTAGAATTATAAGCCTATCTTAGGAGACCTTGCCTTGGTTTTGTTGTATTGTGTTTTTAAAATTTTTCTCTATAAAATTTAACTTTCATTTTTATAGAGATTAAATGTCTTGACGAATTATGCTTTTTGTGATATAAGGCGTTACACTTTCGGGGGACTTTGAAAATTTTTGTGGTTCTATTTTGTCTTTTTAAAATTATTTTTGTCTTAGTCGGCCGGTGACGGCGTGTAAGATAGACATTTTTTTTTCGTTATATAATTTTCAGTTTTTTTCATTCGTTTGCCTCATTTTAAAAATTTCCTTCGACAAGTTATCTCCATTTTCACTCCTATAACGCCCAAAATTGCTTAACCTCCGCCATTACGCGCAAATACCAGGCAGTGCCCTTCAGTAATCTTAGGCAGAAAATGCTTACGCATTAAATGTATTCGTATCAAGGCAACTTATGATCGCTGTTTTCCACCGACTTCTGCTATAGCCGGCCCTGACAGTGGACGGTATCGGCATGACACTCAGGAGTTTAAAAAGATGCCTGATAATCAAACTATGCGTCAACGTGCGGAAATTACAGCCCACCAAAGCACATACAGCACTGGCCGCGTTACAACCAACTACCGAATGTGCACGTGGGCAGTTAAATATGTATTTTTTATGGCATTTATGTTTTGCTGCGCCTATAGTATTTATTCTTTCACGTCCCACCCCCAAACCTCAACACTCCGGATTGACTCAGCAGGGACTGGAGTACTTCCATCACCTTTGCTACACATAGAAGTCCTGTAAAGACAATTAGCTACGAGCTTGACTCCAAGATCTCTGTCGAACAAAGTATTGTCACGTGACTTAAAAACACCAAAGAGAGACGATGGCGACGACAACAAGTCTATGAACGAACTTTCGACGTTGGGACCGTGACGCCGAGACGATGACGACGAAGAAGCGCTTCCCGAGAACGCATCATCATGAAACCATTTAACTGCTTGCTTGAGTGGCTGGCTCGAGCGCTTCTCAATCAAGACCCTTCAATACCTCTCAATACCTCGCAAAATCAGCGGACATTAGACTTGCGCAACGACGTCGAGAAATATCGCGGAATCACAAGGAAAGCTAAGGAAGCTGCTTGGGCAGCATGGATGCAATCATGTTCAGCTTATTTTGGCGACGCCTATAGTTCACGGATGTAAGCTGTACTTGTAGAGTTTGGTTTGTGCATTGTTGATTAGAACAGTTAAGAATTAGTGAATAAGACGATATACTGCGAGGAATTATGCTACAGTCCACGTGTGATATTTGATGTCATTTTGGTGTTCGTAGCTGATAGAAGGTGGTAGTAGTAGTTGTCCTTGCAGAGAACGGCAGCTGATTCTTGGGTGGCTCTACCACTAGATACATGAGATTTTGGGAAGAATGCAGTGCATGTAATCTTATGTACAGAGATAAAATAATTCTGTACGCCGCAGCCATTTTTTTTAATAGGGCCTGTGCAGCGAACTTTAGATATCATCTTGATTAAGCTATGTATGGGCTACAAATAATACGGCTCTTTGCAGGCCCATCGTGCCATACATCTGTATGGTTGGACGTTGGATCCACTGAGTCTGTGGGGAACCTTTTTGCTGATATCAAGGAGACCGAATCGCTGCCTGTCAGCATCGTGGTGAACAGCGCCGCAATAGCCCGGAAGTCTCTCCTTGTTGACACGACAGATGAAGACTTCGACAAAGTTATGCAAACCAACGTTAAGGTGATTTCCTGAACTATGTCGTTCTTACCGTTACCTCTGAAGCAACTTTCCTCCTCTTCTCCTGCCCTCTCTTTGATCACCTGAACCCCAGTTCCCCAGTGCAGGGTAGCAAACCAGGCTCTGCACCTGGTTAACCTCCCGGCCTTTCTGTCCTTTCTGCCTTCTCCTCCTCCTCAAGTGGCATTGTCATTGTTACCTGTGTCGTGTCAACCGATCTCCCTGCTTTCGAAAAAATATATCTGTTAAGAAAATGTAATTGATATCATCAAATTATGAATCTGGTTCTACTTTGTACAGCACTACTGTAGTGCAACTTGCTGAAGTTACTGCGACGCCTCTTTGGCCAACCCTGATACTTTTAAAGAAAACTCTGTTACTTGTCGCGGACCATTACTAGCTCCTTTTCTCAGCACCGATGGATATGCAATTTACTCACCTTTCACAGCCTGGTTCGACTAACAAGACGCAGGTACTGACGCTAAGATTATTTTAGACATGGATTCTCTGGGAGTAAGCAGAAAATTCGTCCCGGTATCAGCGGCTTGACATTAGATTAAACCATGTTACTTAAGAATGGCGATATTGCAGGTGTAAAGCGTGTATTTGAGGAAGCATAACTTAGATCACTGGTTCTGAAATGAGAACTCGCAGACATCAAGATAACCAGGGGGAATTGGAAAGCTTCCCAGTGCCCCCGGTGGCCTTTTTTTCCACACTAATCGAGGATAATACAAAAAAAATTAAAGCCGTTCCACTCAACGTGAAAGCTGTCGTAAATGCAGAGCAGTGATTCGCCATAACGGCCTGTGGTACCGTTATCCGCTTACTGCTACTACCCATCACGCTCTTCGCCTCCCTGTCTCACTTCTCTCTTGATGAATTGAACGGAGGTTTGTCCAAAGCAGTTCAAATTTCCCGCCTTCGCAGTGCTCGCGCGCCTCCTGCCTGGAACGAACAGCGCGAGCGGTTCTCGCACGTGCCGGCACCTTACTGCGCAGTCCACAACGCGTTGTTTTTGGCGGTCCCATCTCCCCGCGAGCGTTAAGAGAGAGAGAGATAAACTTTATTTTGAGGAAGTGTCTCGAGGAGAATCGAAGTCCGAATGGTGGCAGGTAACGGGCCGAAGGCCCGCCCGTCCTGGACGTCTTCTCCTTGGCTTAGGTTGGGGGTCCCGTGGTGGCCATAGGCTGGCGCCTTCTGGCGACCTCTTCCGCCGTCTTGACCAGGCGGACCTGTAGGTCCGGGTCGGGGCTGCGAAGCGAGGCCTCCCACCTCTCCTCAGAGGGTATTTCGGGGAAGGGGTCCTGGGGGCATGCCCACATAATGTGGGCCAGGTTGGCATGGGCGCCACATAAGGGGCACGCCGAGGTTGGATAGAGGCTGGGGTGGACATGGGTCATGGTGGCCGGATTGGGAAAGACTTCCGTCTGGAGTTGGCACCATACGTGGCTTTGCTCTAAGGTCAGGGATTTGTCCGCCCGAGGATAGATCCGGCGGGAGAGGAGGTAGTAGGTGGTAATATCGTGAAAACCGATCAGACGGTCCCGCGCGGACCGGGCTCCGTGGTAAGGATACGGGTTCGGCCCTGCCCGGATAGTAAATCCTCGGGCTAGGTCATGGGCCGCCTCGTTTCCCTCGAGCCCAGAATGCGCGGGGGTCCAGATCAGTTGTACTGGGGATTGCGGGGGGTTCCTGAGCAAAATTTTGAGCGCCGTTGGGGATATACGACCAGCGGCAAAATTTTGGAGAGCAGTTTTAGAATCGGTAATGATCGTTGCGGGTGTGGGGGTGAGTGAAAGGGCGAGCGCTATTGCTGCCTCTTCCGCCGGTTCTGGGATGGGCGTCCGGACTGTTATAGAATCGAGAATGCTGGTGTTGGGGTAATTTTGTACGGCGATTGCGGTGAAAGCCTCATTGTGTCTGTACTCTGCCGCGTCGACGTACACGACTTGCGGATCATTTTTATACTTCTTGTGCAGGGCGCGGGCTCGTTGTTTCCTGCGCTCGGAGTGGTACGTGGGGTGCATGTTGCGGGGAAGCGGTTTGGCTACAATATGAGAGTGAATACTAGGGGGAACTGTTTTCGCGTCCTGATATACGCCTAGAGCTTTGCGATCGCTGCGCCGCCTGCCGCCGCTTCTCCGCGGCGTTGACGGGATTTGCGCTGCGTGACTGATAGGGGCTCGTGCAGTGTTTTGGTTCTATTTCGCTTCTTTTCGTCTCTCCGCGCCCTAAAAGAACTTGTTATGGTGATGACTCTAGGCAAAGAGTACGTTTAGGTCACTTAAAAAGCAGCTGCGTCTTCGTAGAGTACGCGATCGCCTGCAAGAGCTACCCGGGGACGCTGTTCTGCGCGCTTCGTCGTCGCTCTTCCGGGCGTCGGCGACGGCAGCAACATATCACCCATGCCACCTCCAAAACATCAGGCACAAATGAATTCTACTGACGCCTCGTTTAGACCTGATACTGGCACAATGAGAGGTTGGCTTCATTTCGCAGCGTGGACAACGAATGCGGCTTCGTTTCGCATATATACGCCGCAAAAAATATGTTTCGGGGATGTGATTAACCCAATCCCGGACAATAACTTATGCCTTTTATAAGAATATAAACCATGCGAAAATGTAAAGTATATTCCAAGCCTGTGCGTCGTTAAATATGTGCCCACACACGCCATATAGCAAGAACCAAGGAAATGAAACCACAGAAAAATAAATGCTGTGCCAATGCGGAATTTAGAAACATAATAGCTCTAACGGAAATGAAAAAAAAAAAACAGTGCAGCTTCTGGCATGCTAAAGACGTTCGTCTAAACTTCATCCAGGTAGGTTTCACTAGACCAACTATACGCGAAATGCACTACTATTTCGCGAGAAATCGGTAGGGGGGGGGGGGGGGGAGGGGTACGCCGTGTACAAATGCGGAGCGGAATCAGGCAATGAACGCTTTAGTAATCCCACACATAAATCTCGCGTTCAATTTCCTTTTGTTTTTCTACTTCAACGAAGAGCTCATCGTACGGCGGACGCATTTTTGGAAGTATACAGGGTAGGCTGTTCAACAAGCGATGAAATGTGTGGTTGGAAGAGTGTGGTATGTGATAAGGCCCTCTGATTTCAGTTGCTGGTTTATTCTGCAGGCTCCCTGTGCCATATGACGATATTTCGAAGAAGCATTTAGTCGCGGACGCGGATTATATTGTAAGCCCGTCTCCGCGCTGCTCGCAGAGGGTATATGTAGCAGATAAATGTTTGCGGGCGCTCACCTCACGACAAGACGACTCTGTCGTGTGTTGATCCCCTATGCATTGTCCATCCTACTTTTGTTGAATATTCCCGAAATTAACACAGACTGGCTTGTAAATGGTGGTGATCAATATTTGAGGTATAATATTGGCAAACGTAACTGGTGTGCTGTCAGGTATGGGTGCTCCGCTGATTATGTAAGCGCACAAAACCGATTTAAATCGTAGTGTATAGCCGTAGCATGAACATCTGAGGAACCGGTAGTTACGGAGACACGGCTAGTAAATTCAGGTCAGTGTAACTACAATCGGCTCCATCATACGCCGGTTCCGCGACGCTGGCCTGTGACACACACCTGGCGCTTATACAGACCGAAAATACCACACGACGATCGCGTCGGAAACATTTACACTCTCGTAAACACACCCCATTGGCGAACAGAGTGACTGCTCCACACAAACACGGATTTAAAACGCCCACAAACGGTAAATCTCAGTCGTGAAGTGCCGCAAAAGCAGCGGCGGCACTGGGGAGCGGGACGCGGACTCCCGCGCCTGCTTTCGAAACGGGCCGCTAGGGGGATTTCAGTGGCGCCCCTACAGGCCACGCTCGAGGCGTATAGTGTGTGATATCCTATTCCTAGTTTGCTAAGTATGTATCTCCCTGTGGGTGTGCGAGCGAGGCGTTCGTACTGTCCCATTAGGTGGGCTTCAACTAGTTCGCTGGCCTTGCTGTGAAGGCCTAACCCTTCCAGTTTGGCAGTGGACGTGCCGGGGGGAAGACGTAATGCTGCCTTGTAGGCGCGTCTAATGAGGACATCAATTTTGTTGGTTTCGGCAGCTGTTAGTTTAAGGTATGGAATCGAGTAAAGTATTCTGCTCACGACGAAGGCTTGGATTAGGCGAACCCTGTTCTGCTCGGTCAAACCTGAGTTTCTATTGGTGACCCTTTTGAGCAAACCAATGGTTTGGTTTATGTGCCGTTCTATTGTTTGGATTAATTTGTGATTTAGTCTAGTGGATTGTATGTGCAGCCCTAGGACTTTGACGGCCGGGACCTCCGGGATCTCTCTACCTTCAATATGGAGTTTGATGCTGGAGTGAAGCCGTTTTTTCTGGTTCGGGGGAATAACAAGTAGCTCAGACTTTGCCGGAGAGCAGGCCAAACCCGCTCTCCTGGCCTCCTCCACCACTACCTCTATGCCTCTTTGCAGTGTTTCTTCAATGTTCCCATCACTCCCCTGGTTCATCCAGAGGGTAATATCGTCTGCGTAGAGGCTGTGGTACAGGTGGGGGATCCGTGCTAATTTCTTCGGCATGTCTATGATTGCAAGGTTAAAGAGTAATGGTGACAGTACGGCTCCTTGCGGAGTGCCATGACTGCCTAGCGGGAATGTATCTGAGACAAGGCTGTCTAGATGTATGGCGGCTGTCCGGTTTGACAAAAAGTCCCTGATGTAATTGTAGGTTCTCTCACCCGGATTGATCGATCCCAGACCCGACATTATGGCCTCGTGCGAGACGTTGTCAAATGCTTTTGTCAGGTCCAGGGCCAGTATCACCGATGTGTCTAGGCCGGTGGATGGTTTGATAATTTGTTCTGATAGCTGTATGAGTATATCTTGAGTTGAAAGACCAGGTCTGAAGCCAATCATTGTGTGGGGGAATTGTTCCGTGTCGTTCATGTGTGTTGTGAGCCGAGCTAGGATTACGTGTTCCATGAGTTTTGCTAAGCACGACGTGAGGGAAATGGGGCGGAGGTGTTCGATTTTAAGTGGTTTATTTGGCTTGGGGATTAGAATAACCTTGGCATGTTTCCACGATTCCGGAATTCGCCCCGTTCTCCAGCATGTGTTGAGAAAAGCAGTGATTGCGGTGATTGAGGAATCGTCCAAGTTTCGTAACGCCCGGTTCGAAATGTGGTCAGGACCTGGGGCCGAATTGGACCTAAGTTTGCGAATCGCCAATCGTACCTCGGCTTCAGTTATGTCCCTGTCCATCTCGCTGTTTGGGTGACCCATGTACAAGGGTAGTTCGATCTTGGGTCCTATGGGGAGGTACATGTCTTTGATTTCTTCTATAAGTTCATCGTCAGAGCCTGAGTATGTGTGGATGATTTTGGTTATGCGGTTTCTCTGTTCTGTCTTGTTCTGATCAGGGTCGAGGAGGTGTCTAATTATCTGCCATGTCTTCTTCATTCCAAAGTTTCCTTGCATCTGGTCGCAGATCTGGTCCCATTGGGAGTGCGAGAGAGTGACCGCGTGCGCTTCAATCTCCGTCTGCAGACGGGACAGTTTTAGCCGCAATTTGCGATTGCTTTTATTTCTGCGCCATCGTTTTTGGATTCCTCGGTACGCCTCCCAAAGGTGATTGAGACGGGAGTCTACGATATCGGAAGGAATAAGCGGATCGAGGTCCTTCGTGACTGCTTTTATGTCTGCAAGTAGCTGTTGTGTCCATTCGTTTATGTCCTCAATGTATTCCGGGCTTGCGCACTCATCCGCATGGTTGCCGTTGCATTCTCGGATCGTTCTAAATTTATCCCAGTCAGTCATAGTTTTTTGTCTGAGCGTTTGAGTGATTTTGTGTTTGGTTATAGTCACTATCTCGATTATGAGGTGGTCGCTGCCTAGTGTTTCTTCGGTGACTCCCCATGTTACCCTGTTTGTGTGCAGTGAGAGAGTGAGATCCGGGGTGGTGTCGCGTTGTGCGCTGTTTCCGATTCGTGTAGGGGTGTGAATGCCATTCTCTAACGTAAAATGGTGTGTCTGTATTTGTTCCCAGAGGTCTCGTCCCTTTGGCTCACAGGTTGGGTATCCCCAGGCCGTGTGAGGAGCATTAAAATCTCCAACTATGAGCAGTGCATGTGGGCCTACCTCCTTCCTCGTGAGCGAGAATAGGTGGTTGAAGCGGTCTGTCTTAGATTTAGGGGCGCTATATACGTTTAGAATATAAAGTCTTTCCGCTCGCCTTTTGCTTGGGAGGACCGTAATTAAGTCGTGGGGGATGACAACGCTGTCGAATTGACTCCTGTAGGCTGGTATATGCCTCTGTACGAGGACCGCCGTTTTCAGGTCCGTCGCACTTTGAAATGCCCTGTAACCCGGCAATTTGACAATGGCGTTTGTCTCCTGTAGGGCTATAATTTCTGGGGGGGGGGAGTCTAGGCTTTGCAGATACATGAGTAAATTATGCTTTTTGCGTTTGTACCCTCGGCAATTCCACTGCCAGACCTTAATGGGGTTGTCATTTTTATTGTTACTGCGAGCCATTGTGTGCTTCGGGTTGAGGCATGAGATTGGGAGCTATACCGAGCCTGTTCATTATATCTTGCATGAAGCTGTGTAGTTCCGATCTGTACAAGTTCACTTCGGATCGGAATGATTCTATACTATTCTGCATGGTGGTAATGTGCTCGTGCAGTTCAGCGTTACTTCTCCCAAGAGCGATTATTTTACGGTCAAGTTCCTGCTGCTGCGGGGACTCTTCTAGAGCACTGCACGGGCCCGGGCCGGCCCGAAAGCCCGGGCCCGACCCGGCCCGCGGGCCGGGCCGGGCCGCCCGAAGTCGATTATCGGCGGGCTCGGGCCGGGCCCGGGCTCAGTGCCGCGGGCCCGGGCTGGGCTCGGGCTCAGTGCCGCGGGCCCGGGCCGGGCTCGGGCTCGACGCCACGGGCCCGGGCCGGGCTCGGGCATGAATTCATAGGCCCGGCCGTTAATAGTTCCGACGTGAGGTGTAGAAATGAGCATAAAATTGAATATTCTGAGTACACTTTTACGCGCTTTTTGATGTTAGTTGTACACATTGTTATAAAAACGTGTTTTGCTAGGTCTGATAGTCACTATACTGTACTTTAATGACATTTCATCTACTGCATCAAGATTTTATATTTTGGTGTATAAGATATCAAAGATACGGTTACAAGGAATGCCATAGCGGGGAAGGAATTAATTAAGCCACCCTGGACACGGCCTCCGCGATCGGCTGCCGGCGGCGCGCCTGCGGCAGCCGATCGCGGAGGCCGTGCCCTGGAGCTGTGCACCTATGTCTATGTACGTGTATTTTAGATTTCGAACCAATCTAAATGCGGCAGCCGTGGCTGGAAATCAAACTCGCGTGCTAGAGAAGCGCCACCGCTTAACAACCACTCCAGGAAAAATATCTCAACGCACGCACATATTCGGGGATTCAAATGGAGAGCAAAAAATTTCATTAATACCAACTTGTGACCAAAACAACCACATGAAGTTGCCAAGAGTCTGGTCATCAAAGGTGATGGTGTCTCTCGTGTAAGAATACGAGCTATTATTACGCCCATGTGGCGTGAACTGCAGACGGTGTGAGCTAAGCTACGTGTACTTTTAAACCATTATTTTTTGCGTTACAATTCAGGGCATGCTTCTGCAGACTAGATGCTCCGTCTGATTTCCCGCTACGAAGACACTCGACCAAATATAATAAACAAATTTTCTTCGACGTCTAAGACCAGGCCTGGTCACACACATGCGGGCCCTCCCTAGGCTCAAAAAAAGAAAAAAACGACCATGTCCGGGCTGGGCGTGGGCTTGAGACGACGGGCCTGGGCCGGGCCTGGGATTGAGACGACGGGCCCGGGCCGGGCCTGGGCTTGAGACGACGGGCCCGGGCCGGGCCCGGGCTAGGCTCACTTATGAATGCCCGGGCCCGGGCCGAGCCCGGGCTCGGTGTTACGGGCCCGGGTCGGGCTCGGGCTTCACAAATCGGGCTCGGGCTGGGCTCGGGCCTTAAAATCAGGCCCGTGCAGTGCTCTAGACTCTTCTACCGGATTGGGGATTTGTACGGAGGCTGCCGCAATCGCTCGTTTTTTGGGTGCGGGGGAGGCAGGTTCTTGATCGGTGGAATTTGGTTGGGAGATTGCTGCGTTTTGGCGGCGGACCCTGAGGAGTTCCTGTTTGAGGTCATTATTTTCTTTCCTAAGACCTGCCATTTCTGCTCTTATGTTGGCTAGCTCATCTATTAGCTGTTTATGGAAGTTTAGAGGGGGCTGGGAAGAGGGACTGGGGTGGGAGGCCCCGCCATCGAAGCTTACCGACTTCTCGATTTCGGCCGTCGACGGAACGTTGGCCCACCTCTTGGAGTTGGGTTTGGAGCGGCCGGCCGATGGAGATCTTGCCTTGTGTTTGGACAGCGATCTCGACGGGGCTCTTCCTCTTTCCGGGGTCTGCGTCCTGGGGGGTTCGCGGCCCGGAAGGGCGGGCCAATCTTGCTGGCTTCGAGCGTTCAGCGGGGCGTCTTCTTTTTCGTTCCGGTCCTTCGTTGTTTCTAGCGGCGGCAGGGGGCGACGTGGCTTGAAGCGCTGCGGGCACTCTGCGGACCCCGTGAGGTGGGCTCCCTCGCACACAATGCACTTAGGCTTGCACGGGTGTCCCTCACTGGGGTTGGTGATGCCGCACTGGGGGCACCTGGTCGTTGGGTTCGGGCAGACGTCAGGTCTGTGTCCTCGCTTCCAGCACTGCGTGCAAGCTTCTGTTTTGTGCCGGAATGGTGTGCAGCGGTACGTGGTGTAGCCGTACCGGATCTAAAACGGAACCTTGTATCCGTCGAATAAGATTTGAGCGGCGTCTGTGCTTCCCAGTCGTTTGACCGATAAGATGGGCAGGTCTGGGTTGAAGTCGACCACGTTCCGAGTTATTTCTTCGGGAGTATCGTCTTCGGGAATTTTGAAATTAATTTCCAGCACCGTGTTGGCGGGGGCTGAGACGTGCGCAGAGATTTCATACTGCTTGTTGTTGAGAACAAGGGATTTGATGCTTGCGAAAATGCGCGCTCGCTGATGGTCGGGGGTACTGATCAGAATGTAGTTGGAGTTTTGGTGCACCCGAACTTGATCTTCTGGACTCAGGGGGACTGGTGCCGATTTAGAAATGGCATTGGCGATAGTTGCCGGCGCCACCGACCGTACATCGAGCCCTCCTCGTGGTCGTAGGACAATTTTGATGTCGGTCTCCGGCAAGCGCTCCATCGGTGGACATCGACGACGCAGCGGCCGGCTTTTGCGGGTATTCGATGAGACCACTTCGGGCGACGTGCTGGCATTTCCGGAGGTTGCGGTCCTCTTTAGGGTCAAGGCTCGTTGCTTGCGCCGAATTTCGGCCCATTCCTCGCTTGCGAGTTCCTCGGGGGGGATCTCTTCGCCGTCTACGACGACCTCCATCGCTGCAGCGCGATAGCGTTCCTCAGGGCTCAGGGGTGATGGGAGGCGGGGGAGCGGGCACGTGGCGATCGGCCACGGCGGGCTCCGGTGCACGTGCCGGTGGCTGCTATGGCCGCTCGTGGATTCTATACTTGGCGTGGCAATCCTCGCTTCAGAATTTCAACTCGTCGTAAAATTTCACGGGGTCCACTCACCGACTTCAGTGTAGGCTTGTTAGATGGCGTTCATCGAGAGGAATCGAGCGGTGCCAGAAAATCCACCGGATGGCAGATTTAGCCGAAGATTGGGCGGGATTAAACGGGAGCCCATGCACCGCACGTCAACATGAATCGGCCACCTGGTGGCGAATCCTCCGTGAGCGTTAACGTTTAGTGTTTGGGGAGTTGGTGGTAGTGAATGCGTTGTATCAGCAGCTTCTTGACGTAGTTTGAATGAGTCAAGGATATAGGGCGCGTTCGTAGCCTCCCATTCTGTGTCGGCTATGTGGCGCAGTGGGTAGAGTACCATGTACATTGCGTTGCGCCCGCAGGGTCGAGGGATCGAAACCAGGCGCCGGGTAGTATTTTTTTTATATAGTGTAGGGGGATGCGGACAACGACGGTGCGGACCACGACGGACGTCAACGCGGGTGACATCGTGAGTTACTGAAATGCTCTGCATTTAAAAAAGTTATTTCTTTTGCAGTGCGCAGCCAGAAGTGGCGAAAACTGGAGATGCCGAGCGGAACGCGTTCCGCTCCCCGCTAGCAGACGACGCTCGCTTTCCTAGCGCAACTCGCAACCGCAGCGCCGCGGTGGCGAGAGTCGCGGCCGGCCGCCTCTCCACGGCCGCGGCGGGGATATATGGAACTGAAACTACAGTGTACTAATTCTAGTACACTGTACTGAAACTAAAGCGTGGCAAACTGTTCGCATGGCGACGCAGTGAAACATCCCCCTCGCGAGGGGCACGATCAAATGCAGAGCATTTCCGGGGGCGCACGACGTTAAGTAGTTTGCGTTACGTTAATGTTGTTGCACTTGTGGCAACTGCTGACGAGACAGCGCTCGTCAGCAGTAAAATTGTCAGCCTCGGCGCACGTTGAGACCGAGAGAGGGGAGAGAGTGTCCTTGAAACGGGCCTGGGCGCGCTATCGAATGTTGATCGCGCCGATAGCGAAACGTCTGAGCCGGGCATGTCGAGGTGAGCGATGCGGACAACTACAGACGCCAAGAACGGGTGACATCGTGAGTTAATTAAAGAAATGCTCTGCATTTAAAAAAGAGGCTTTACCGCAGGAAAATCTGTTTGCTTGACTTCTCCGCAAGGCACGTGGTTGAAATTTGGCTTTTCGTAAAACATTACGGCTGTTTAAGAAAGCCAAGAAGTTAAGTTCTGTTTAATTGTTAAGGAAAAATACATCTATGAATTCTGGGTCGTATTTATGCAACCCCCTTGGTTACACTCCACGTTCCATTTTTTCTCTGAGCTTCCCTTCGGACATGCGGCGCCACCTAGTATGCACATTTCGTAACATCAAGGTAGTGCTAAAAAGGGAGGGATATTTGAAATTTAGGCGACACGTACGAGAGTTGGAGCTACGTCATATTTCGGAGCAACAGTACTTTCCTTTATTGTCACACTGACCATTTAGCGATGCTAGAAGTCATTATGTTGTCATCACCTCTGTTCGGGAACCACGTCGACACCCATGATGTGTTTTTTTTCTGACTGCTAAAAGTGTGCTAAAGCATACGCAGGGCTGCAGTTGAACTTAAATCATTTCGATGCGCCTAATTAATATTAAACGCTCAGATTATCCTGGCCGGTATAAGAACGTCCAAAAGAAGGGACTATGGTTTCCCGCTAAACGTTTTGACAAGTTAGTGCAAATTGTATTTCGGTATCAAGGTAGAAGGGTACTAGTTTGTTGTTAAAAGAGCAAGACTAAACACAAGCGCAATGCTTTAGTGTTATTTCAAGGCATCTCTAAAGACTACTCACCTTATTTGATTGGTGTGGGCACTGGAGGAGAGCTATCCAGTCCGGCTGGAGTGGTTACACGGTACTTTTTGAGCCATTCAGCCTACGCACATGCTGGGGCGCAGAGATTTGTGCAGTCCGAATGGTCGTACGCCTGGTCATCACGTATACGGACGCTGTGTATTCCCCGCAGGGCACGTTCCTTATGACGCGGGAGGCCGCAAGAAGCATGATCGCATCGGCCGTGCCGAATGGAGTCATCGTAAACGTCGCCAGCATCGCGGCCAAGACGGGAATGGCCAACTTCGGAGCGTACACAGCCTCGAAGGGGGCCGTGGTCGCCCTCACCAAGACAGCGGCGCAGGAGTTGGGCCCTCATGGAATCCGCTGTAATGCCGTCCTTCCGGGGGCTACACGTACGCCGATGGCCATCGCACTGGTTGATGAAAGCGAGGAGAAGCTCTTGGCAGCCAGCACTCCCTTAGGGCGGTTTGGCCAGCCCGAGGAAGTGGCCGAGGCCATTGCCTTTCTGTGCTTCCCGAACAGCTCTTACGTTACCGGCGCCGCCTTCGAGGTGACGGGCGGATTCTGCATGTGAGCGCTCGCATCCTGCTGTGCGCAGCTTTGGCCAGCTGCTACGTCAGACAGCTGCCAGGCGGGCTCGTGGTGATTGGGTTCACACGCCCACTTGCGTAACCCCCTTGTCTTAGGGGCCTCTGTAGCTAACTTAAAGCAATCCAGGGCTGTAGCAGTGTGTGCTCTGAGTGGTGCAAAGCTGTTTTTTTTTTTTTTTGCTCTCAAGACGAATATGGCTTTGTTGAGGGCACCGACTGTGTGTGTAAGGTGCGTGTATTTGGGTGCTCTAAACTTCAATGGTAGTGGCAAAATTCGTAGAGGACAAGGATGTTCGCTGTCCTTGAAATAGTGCGAAAAGATGTGTTAATCCTGTGATTTGGGGGGGGGGGGGGATAAACATGTAAACAAAGAGACGAACAGGCGAAAAACCCCTATCTTGTGCGTAGGACACCCTGGAACAAAGGTTCACTTCTCAGGCGAGCTCCGAGGGCTCGCTGACGAATGTGCATGCAACGCGGATTCTGTGCAAGCCAGTGCAAGTCTTGTCTGGCTGGCGGAGCACTGTGGTCAAAATTGTGGCAGGGCCGCTCCATGCAACTCGAGCGTAATAGTTGTAGCGAAGAGACAACGGAGCCGGAAGGGAGTTCTGGCCCTAGCGGAGCCAGAACCTCGGAGTGGAACACGTGACCGGATAAAAGAGTGCGCCGAGATAGTTCTAGACCACGCCGGCGGAGTGGACACCTGTTTACGAAGGCTAAACTCATGGAAGACCCATAGACAGCTTCGCTCGACAAATGTACGTGCATGCTCAGTGTTGATTTTTAGCCAGTTTATGAATATTCGAACGGTGTCAATCGCTATCGATTTGGTTCAGTGAGCCTCAGCCGTGCAACGAGAAACCATTCCCGCAGGGTTAAGACGAGAAAATAAGGGTTTTCTTGTAAGAAAACATAGTATGAATGGGAAGGGGCGCCTCAAAATTGAATCATTCAACGTATCACTCGACGCTGCTCCGGAATGTCCTACGCTGGTGTTGTAAACTGAATATTGGGAAATAAACTTGGTGTGTGAGGCCTGCATCTCTATCATCTCAATCAATCAATCAATCAATCAATCAATCAATCAATCAATCAATCAATCAATCAATCAATCAATCAATCAATCAACCAATCAATCAATCAATCAATCAATCAATCAACCAATCAATCAATCAATCGATCAATCTTTATTGAAGTGTTCTGAAAAAGCGAAAGCTTTTGTTTTGGCAGAGCAATGAAAAAATAGAACATAAGTAGAGCAACAATAGCAGGAAAGAAAGGAAGAAAGGGCAATCTTTATTTCGAGGATCATCAGTGATGATGCACTTTCAAAGCGGAAGTGGTGGTTAGGTCGCGTGGATGGCTGTTAGCGTGAACTGATCAGCGACCTCGGCAGCTCTTGCAACCAAAAGTGGCTGTAGATCCGGGCCTGAGCTGCGCAGCGCAGCTTCCCACCGTTCCTCGGGGGGCATTTCGGGAACGGGGAGTTTTTGGCAAGCGCAGATAACATGGGATAGTGGAGCATGACCGCGACATAATCAGCAGGCCGAAGTAGGGTAGAAAGTTGGGGGCATGTGCAGGAAAACATCCACGAGGAATTTAAAGAGACAAGGTCAGTTTTAGTTCGTATGACTAGCCAACGTTGGAGAGGATCAGAAATAAAAAAACAAGGTGCAGCTTGCACCAGTGGTGCAAGGCTGGAGAAGCTGCAGAGCTGGCGGCCCCACCGAGCTTATGCTTGGTTCGGCTAAGTTTATGAGTGATTATGCTGCGAGATTCGGCCAAGTTGTCTGCGTCGTATTGTCCTTGGCCTCCAAATAGCCATGAACACGCGGTCATTAAAGTGTGTACAGTGTACGTGATCTCGTAACTGCGGATCTTCTGCAACTCGCTGGCGATTCGCTGCCGCTTCATCAGCGTAATATTCAGGATTGGACCGATGACGTCACATCTGTTTGCCGATGGCCGCAACAGAAAAAAAGATTGTATTGTGGGTAACGGAATCCAAACCTAGAGGCGGACTAGAAACCCGGACGCCGCCGCCCGCTTTCTGGTGCTTCCTGACGCGGCGTCATCGGTGTATCGTACGCGAACACGCGCACTCCCAGTCATTGTGGTGACGCGCTGGCACGTGCCAGCGCCGGGCGACGCCGTTGCGTCAAAATACTCTGCATGCGGTTGGGCCTTAAAAATGTCAGCTTAGTGAACCTATTATAGCCTTAAAGGGGAGTACCGCAAAGGAGGTGTATACGGAGAAAAAAAGAGGGGCTGAGCCTGGTCGAACTGCCTGTACTGAATTTAAGATGTCAACGATAATATTAATAATTTTGTTATCTCATATTATTACAGAACTAAAAGCGTGGTCCTGCACTGAGATCTTGCTCGTATATTCTTGAATTGCCATCAAATACATTTTGTTTGGATAAAGTTTACAAGCTGAGTCAGCACGGTTCAGCTGGTTGCAATGATTCCTTTACCATTCGATGTTGACGTCGGGTTGATCCGCCTGACGTAGCGAATCGTACGGTGCCGGTGTCGTCAGTCTGGGGTGGATGTAACCGTTCAACTTGGCGTCCGAGTCGGGAGCCAATGTGCAGTGCTTGTGCATGCCGTGGCTCCCTGGCGGCCAGTCTCCTGACGTGCGCGGCACCACGCGTGCACAGGACATGGCTGAGGAAGGCGAGGAGGCCGCCGCCGCAGCGATAAGCGCGCGCACCGAAGGAAGGTCACGAGGATACGTGCTGTGCAGAGCCGTGCGCGATAGAGGAAGACGAACATCCAGCTGCGGTCTCTTGTACAGCGGCAAGGCTTAAACAACGCCGTGTGGCGAAAAAGAGGAAAAACGCTACTGTTGCGTACAGCTTCGCTACCTTCAATTCTTACGCATTAGTGTGAGTTTCCTTCATTTTTCGTGCCTTTTACAGCAGAATTTCAGCACGCGCTTGCAAGGAACTAGCATTGTAAAAATATTCAGGTATGTGGATGAACACTTCGTGATTTTAGGTTGAGACGGTGACGAGTTTCCTTCCCATGTGACACATGTTCTTAATGTTTTTTTGCGAATGCCTTGCACCCCTTGAAGTGACCTACGAGATGTCCCAGTGTGATTCGATAAGTTTTCTTCACCTAAAGCTTTATTTTTCTGATTCCCGTAATAGCTGGTGTTTTGAGCCAAGGAATATGAAACCCCCACTTCCCTTTTCGTCTGCGCACTCAAAGCTTGTAAAGAGAGGCATAATTAAGTCGTCATTCAGTAGTGCCTTGCTAAAGTCCTGTACACATCGCTCTGAAGGTATACACTCCGGCAACAGTGCACCCGCCTCCTATAGCAGCAGGTTACCTCTTGCATCTTTTGTATTCAGTCGCAACAGCTATGCTAAAAGCAGCACGCAATAAAAATTCGGAAGGCGCACTGGTGGACACCCAAGAAAAAGACTTAAAAAACGTAGCTGTGCTGCCGCATATTCACGCCATTGCGCACAACCTTAAGATGGCGCGCAAGCGCGCAGGCTTGAATGTTGCTTTCTCGGCCCGTGGAAACTTATTTGCTTGTGTTCAAAAGTTGACGCAAAGGATAAGATACGAAGAGATTGCGGCTTGCGGCACCAGACACCGAAAATCAGGAAGATGTGTAAACGAACGGCTTAGGGAACAACACAACAATGTAGAAAAGCTCGTGGCGACAGGGCATCTCATTTCGCTGCAAGCAGTGTGGATGCAGACCGCTGTAAGACGAGTGCAGTGTGATAGGCAATGGTCGTCACACAGTCACCCGAGAAATCATCGAGGCCCTCGAAATGCTCTGGCTGAACGAGAACTGTATTAGCATACCTTCTTTAATCTTTATCAGACAAAATAACTAAAATTTATGGCAAACCGTCAATGAGACGAGAATACATACTTCGAGTGCACGTGTTTTGTTTGTGGTTATTTGTTTGTATTTTGTATATATGTTCACCCTTTCAATAAACCTTTTCAGTCGATAGACAGCGCTGTGTCCGCGTCCCCCCCCTCTGTCCTGTTGTAGTGCGCTATGCTTCAAGGATGTCGAAGTACCAACTAGAACATCAATCCAGACTTGTGTTTTCTATTTATTTATTTTCTCTTTACATCGGCGGCTATTTTGGCACCGTTCATGTTCACGGACGGCAACGATGACGACGGTCGCTTTTCGCCTTTGATGAAGCATCTACGAGCAATTACGGTAAGACTGCTGGCCGTTAATATTTACGTAGCAGGTCCGCTTACACATGTAACTTTTTATAAGGTGGGGGAAATGATTACCTTTATTCGAATCGGGCAGTTTAACTTTTTGTGACTAGCAACGCAAGTGCTTAGTGACGACATCAAAAGCCTCGCCCTGAGAAAAGTATGCAGTATCGAGCTATCAGCGACATTGAACCGCTTCGGACTCACGCTACATAAATGAACCCAGATAAGTCGCCCTGAAAATGCCGGAGAGATCCCTTGCTGTTTGGCAAGCAGTACGTCTCCAACACCACGACGCAAAAGGGCAGGTAAAACAGTTTGAAAAATCTTATACTCGTACGAACCTAGACCTACTGTGCCAAACGTGTGAATTTACTAGAAAACTTACATCTTTCTGTGATTTTTCACCGTGTTATTCTATTCAAGGATATGGTAGGGTTCAGCGTCTAGTTTGTACGAACAGGAACGCTGAAGCGCTTTCCGCCACAGCAGCTTCTTGGCTAGCGGACACTGGGTCGCCCCATGAGGGGGGAGATGTCCTTATTGCTATACATGCGTATGTTATAGGATAGTCGCATACTCAGCTTGACGAAGTTGACTTGTCATCAGCTCTCCTTTCCGATCATCTTGCGTGCGAAGTCAAACTTACTCCTTTCTCAAATCATTGTTTTGGTGTTGTGCAGCTTGGTTCTGGTGTTTGGTGTAGATACTTCATCATTCCATCCTTTGATTTTCCCTTAAAGGAACATTAAAGAGAAAAATAAAGTAGGTATATATCAGAAGATTAAAGTGTCGTGAATGCAAATATACCGATTCCAACAGCAGTACTTACTTATAAACGTAGAGGATTCCCAAAGTGTGAAAATAGGTATCGCCCCAATACATTTTTTTCGCACCACTACAGTTTGCATGGAAAAAAGACGAGGGAGAATTTGTAACATTACAAACCGGGAATGGTCAAACAATATTAGTGGAACTTTTGAAAGCGTTCTTCTGAAACAAACGCTGATGCAGGCACATGTAAGTGTAAATAAGTGCATCAGACAGCTCTTACTGGCCACGCGCTTTCTAAAAGACACAAACATTAGCTAGCAAGTAATATAAATTATGATGCCTCAGTCCGAACGGTAGGCTTAGTGTCAGTTTCGATTTCGTTGAAGTGTGTAGCTGAAATGTTTCGCTGAAAAGAACAAAAGTCCCTGGCAACATTTCTTTGAGATGTGTAAAGTATATGTAACAGCCAACGGTAAGACCAGATATTATTAGCGTAACCGACTTGAAACGAACTTCTTTGAGCAACGACGCGTGTATTTTCAGCACCTGCCCCTAGGCGGTAACACCTCCTGGGCATGCATTGACCTTACTGGGAAAGCTTCGTAGGTGTCGTCCCACTTCGCCAATAAAAAGCTGGGGCTTGGTCGCTGATGTTGCCGTACGTCACCACTTAAGGATGGCGTTAAAAAGACCCTGTCTGTTAGGCTGACACAAAACTGAAAGCCAACGAGAAGCTTTCAGAACGATGGTGACGATCGAGTAAAATCGGGCTGGGCTCGCTCTGGCTGCTTTGGGACGTGCCCTGAAACGTCACAAAGAAATTAAAGGGAAGTGGCAAAAAGAAATTCACGCTATAATTGTTATTTCACAGTCAGCGAGGCGTCGTTGGCCGCCGAACAAAAACCGACCGAGCTAAGAAACGCGTTCTTTCTTCCATTATCCTTTAGTGTCCCTTTACACGTGGGGTAACGGTTGAGGGGGGCAAGGTAAACATGAAAGTTAAAGATACACGGTTATATAATAATAATAAAGTACACATAGCATCCTTTCAAAAGGAAGTGGAAATTAGAGTGGCCGAATTTGAGAAAGTGAGCGAGTGTATGCACGCACATTGCACGTGTGCCCGTCACTCGGCACGTCGGACGTGCCCGGAGGCGTGTAGAGAAAATGTGCGATGCACAGAAGCAAGGAAGGTTATCCCAGTTGTCGAGTCAGGAAAAGTAAGAAAGCACAAAGAGCAAGGAAAGTCTGGACAACTAGCGACGCAGGACTGCGCGTGCACCGATTGAGGCGTGCATGTTGGCCCAAGGCCAGGTGAGCGACCACAACGAGCGAGAATGACACCGGGCAAGCCGTCCACGCCTTTCCTTTCGCCGCAACTTCCCCCCTCGCCCCTGAGGAACGCGCGATACTGTCGGAGATGCTCCGCAGTGGCCTGCCGGGCGTTGTTGAAGACGGACTAGGGTGACCACACGGGCCCTGCTGGCTCTCACGGCCTTCATAGGTATGCAGAGGAGCCGACGTTGCAATGTGTACCCGTGCACTTGGGAAAACTTGTTAATTGCCCTTGTAAATTGCCTTTTCAACACTTTAATCGGGGGGAGTAGCCATTTTGTCGTCGGACTGTGCCCGCTAGCGGAGCATTAATTTGTGCAGTCGACAGGGGGATCAAACTGTGCATGCCCTAGGCAGTCTAGGGCATGTTCGAATTGGCCAGTCTGGAGAATGAACGAGAGTTAAGGAGTGCTTCCTACAGCATTGTTTTAAGTCAGTAATGAGGCTTTCCGAGAGAGAGATAGAGCTTTTTTTCTCATCTTTGCTGAACGTGCGTAACGTCACCACTGTACTGTTTGTTGGCGCGAAAGCAAGACTTGCGCATCTTCCCTGGCTTTGCATAATTTTTTGAAATGTGAAGTAGTAGTGCAGTTTCAAAGTTGTACGCTGTGGTGATGTTTTAAAAAGCCCTCGGTAAGCAAATCAGCATTGGAAATCTGAAAATGCGAAATCGTGGCATGAAATCCCGAAAACGCAGCGGCCGAACCACAAGTATGTCAGTACGCCATAAGCTTTAGTATATTTATAGAATGAGTTTTGCTTGGGACCATTTTTACCTGTTCGCCTTAGTGAAGACGGTTTACGGAGTTCTGATTATCCCTATTATTTCCAGATCATCACTGATTTCTGAAGCACTCTATGTTGGCGTGCACCTCACATAGAAAGAAGTTATAGAGCCAACACAGAGGGTTATTCATTTTTGATAGGGTGCAGTACCCTCGTCAGGAAATTTTCTATCAGCCGCCCCCGGAGTGTTGTGCGATACGGACCAAGTGAACTAGAATTGGGGTAGGGTGCTCACTTCGGAGCGCCCGAACGAGGCGCGCTGAGGCCGGCGGCGTCGACTTTTTATAGTTTCCGCTCGCTCCGCGTGGTGTCGCTACGGTTCACACCACGGTAGGTGACATGAATGGTAGGGGAGGTGCCCGCGTTCGTTGATCTGCGTGCGTTCCGGCGTGGTTCAGTCAATCCTCCCTGTTCTGTGGTTCAGTCTGCTCTTGTGATTCCGCTGCTGGTGCGCGTTCAGTGATTTTGTGTTCGTTGAGCTGGAAAGTCATCAGTGTAGCGCGCTACGCGTATGATTGGCTTGTGAGTCGCCTTCACTAAGGAAACAAAAAAGCCCGCGGTAGTAGGCAGAACCACTGCTCCGCACCGGGCTGCAAAACCGGGCTACGTTAACAAGAAGGCGGCTTTTTTTAGTGTGCCAAAAGAGGCTTCTCGAAGAGAACAGTGGGAGAGGAACCTCCGACGCGCAAATAAAGTGCTGGACGACAACTGCGCTTGGTGCGAGTTAAACCAGTTAGACTTCGAGCGGCGCTCCTTCATCCGCGATTACGTCCGTGTCGTGCAGGGACAAGCATGGGGACAACAGGTCCGCATTTCTCGCGGAAGACCGCGCTTAGCACTAGATGCTGTGCCGACCATTCTACTTAACCTGGATGTGTACGTATCGAAGAAAGTACCGCGGGTGGGGGAGGCCGTCGAGAAAGTGGAAACGGTGAGATAGGAAAGAAGCAAAATCGTCACCAAATGCAAGACGTAAAGGGCGTTTCGAAAGTACCGAAGGTGGTAACAGTGAAAACGAGGTTGCGCTGACTGAGCCTTTACAACAGCCGGAGATTTTCACTGACGAAGCTGCGCCACCCAAGGCCGTGTCTTCTACGACAGAATCTCTTCAGCCAAATGACTTTTTGGAAACGCCGAGGAAAAAGCATTAAGCTATGAATTCGAATGTAATAGAAAACCCAACCTGCACTCTTGCTGTTCAAAAACGTTGATTGTAGAACGTGTTCTCGATTCAGAACAATAGCTTAATGCTTTTTACAGATGATTACCCGCCTGAGGGAACAGGCCTAACCGGCTGTTGCGCGCAGCAGAATAATTTTGCAATTAGTGAGAAAGCGTTACAAAATTCGATTTCTTGTTTAGCTGATTTTATACTAACCTAACCACCCCTGCACGCGAAATCTACGGAGAATTACTCGGCACGCCGTGCCCCATTCCATTCTAATAGAATAATTTTTTTCCTTCTAGCAAAAAAAAAAAAAGCATTTCTGCCTTCGCTCGTTGTTTTTGCTTGCGGCAGCCGGAGACCCGCCGCGCTTGCACATCACGCGCTGCACTCTTCACCCCGCATTCACTCGTGTGAGCCTTCCACCGAATGCGCACCCGCGCCACTTTTTACTCACAGTATTAAATTGTACAGCCGCATAAGCCGGCCCAGTTGTTTGGTAATGCGTGCGGAGTTTCCCTGAGAGGCTATGCGACTACGTACGCACAAGCTAGTTTGTAGCGTCCCTACCATGTTTACGACAGCAGTGCCACCGCAAGCGGCCGCCCTTGTTGACAGCTGCGGCTTCACACAGGCCGGGCTTCTGAGCATACTACCCCTATTCTATAGATCACTGTACTTCAGAAGGACGCGACACAGCGCGTAAAGATCCGGCTTTTACCACGACTGCAGCATCCAGCATCGGGCAGAATGTCTCTGAGCGGTCGGTTAGCTGTGGTGACCGGCGGTGCGAGCGGCATCGGCAAGGCCACATGCCACGCTCTCGCCGCACAGGGAGCCAAGGTCGTCGTCGCTGACATAAACCTGGACGCCGCCACGGAGGTGGCTCGGTCGCTGCCAGGTGGGTTATTGCTGTAGCGGTTTTTCCGCAACAGCGTTATTACGGCTGCCGTAGAGATACACAACGACGCATAGTATATACCGAAATGATGTCAATATCCTGGTTTTCCTTGTCGTTTTTTACGCAGTTCTAATGATATGCGCTAAAAATCGTACAGAAATTCTACTAATTGTCGACTAATGCATAAGTAATGTTATGCCGCTTGTCTTTATTAAGACTTTTTTAATAGACCAGTTCGACTATAGGCAGCTAAACCAGGCTATTTCATTCATTATTGTTTGCGTAGGGTTTATAAGACCTTGGCTTGGTTTGCTTGTATTGTGTTTTTTAAAAAAATTCGCTATAATCTTTACTTGCCCTATTATACAAATAAAATGTCTTGGCGAATTATCTCGAAAACAGGCGCGGAAAGACGTAGACTAAGAAGAGAAATACACAGGACGACGCGCTAACTAGCAACTGGCAACATCAGCACTCGACAAGTCGTGCACGCACTTGATGGGCACTAGTTTTGATTGCCCAGTTAAAAGACGTAAGGAGGCGGGGTTTCGGATGGCGCTATTGCAGCCACGTATGAAAAAATCAGGCGTGCCATCAAGCAAGCTAATGACACGGTTGTTTCAGAACCTGCTCCACAAGAAAGAAAACGAGTGGCAAATATCCCGTATGTTCATTGGCTCTCTCATGGCATGAAGAGAGTGGGTTCCCGATACGGCGTGAACGTTGTGTTTTCTGTCGAGAAGAAAGTTGGCCAGATATGCTCTGCCATTGGCAGACGCATTGATACGCCGGGGCGGCACAAAAAAGGCTGCCACGTGAAACACGGCAAGCAATTTGTTGCTTGCACCCAATCAGTGGTGTATCGACTGCCGCTACCTTGTGGTAAGGCCTACATCGGGCAAACAGGCAGATAGATGCCTGAACATACGACTGCGGGAGCACCACAGTTCGCTGGCGGGCAGGCCTTCCACGCACCTGGCTTCGCACTGTAAAGAGTGCAAGGTACAGGGGGGGGGGGGGGGGGGTGCAAACCCATGTTCGAAAAAACAACCGTGTTGTTTAGGCACAGGGGCAAGGCAGAAAAGAAGATGATAGAAGCTTGGAATATTAGCCGGGAGGGGTCAATGTGCGTGAGTAAATCTTCAGTCAGTCTGCAAGAAGCAGAGTTGGCGTTTCTGGAACGACACGTGCGGTAATAGCATATCATGGGTTGCACTTTTATGTCGGGGGAAACTTTTATTTGATAATCTATGTATAGGTCTTAATCAGTGAATTATGTATAAGCCTTAATCAGTGAATTATGTCGGTTGGTTGCCCTATATATTTCTCTTTCCTAATAAATGTTGCCAGTTGCTAGTTAGCGCGTCGTCCTGTGTATTTCTCTTCTTAGTCTACGTCTTTCCGCGCCTGTTTTCGAGATGAATCAGCACCAACTCGCCCAACTTGCCATCCTGTTGGCGAATTATGCTTTTTGGGGGATATAAGGCGTTACACTTTCCGGGGACTTTGAAATTTTTTTGTGGTTCCATATTGTCTTTTTTAAATTATTTTTGTCTTAGTCGGGCGATGACCGCGTGTTAGACTTTTTTTTGTTAGATAATTTTCAGCTTTCTTCCATTCGTTTACCTGTGTTTCAAAATTTCCTTCGACAAATTATCTCCATTTGCACTCCAATAACGATCAAATTTGTTAACCTCGGGCATTGCGCGCAAATACCAGGCAGTGTCCTTCAGTAATACTAGGCAGAAGATGCTTACGCCATAAAGGTATTCGTATCAAAGCTACTTATGATCGCTGGTTTCCACCGACTTCTACTACAGCCGTCCCTGACAGTGGACGGTATCGGCATGACACGCAAGAGTTTCAAAAAGTAAAGCCGTTCAACCCAAAGTGAAAGATGTCGGAAGTGCAGAGCAGTGATTCGCCATAATGGTCTCTGCCCCATTAACCGCCGTTATCCCCATGCAATTCCAATTCCCCGCCTTCGCAGTGCTCGCGCGCCCCCTGCCTGAAACTGCGCCAGCGGGAGTTCAGTTCTTTTTGTGCTTGCTTTAATTTCGATGGTTGGAGCTGATTTGCGTCAATTCGAACGCGTAATTTTTTTCTTGCGCGGCTGGAGCGTTACTTCAAAGCGACATGAGGTGATATTAGTGCATGCTCGTCTTCCATCCGGGAAACCGATACTGGTGGTATCAGTGTACTACGCACCAGTTAACGGTTCTGCTATTCAACCTTCATTCCAATGGCTGACGGATGTCATAAATCGGTATCCTAATGTCCCTATCGTGATAGGAGGTGATTTTAATGCTAGAAACACAGCTTGGGGGTACACTGATCCAAACAAGCGGGGTCGTGAAGTCGAAGAAGTTACGTCTATGAACAACCTCGCTCTCTTGAATGACCTCACGGTGGCTACTCGAGTTGGAGCACACCCCTCACAACGAGACACGACACCTGACCTCACCTTCGCGTCTCATGGAGTAGCATCAGGGTGGAAAATATACGATACCACGTGGGGCAGCGACCATTTTCCTATTGCGATTACGCTCAAAGGGCGACGGAAAATTCCAAATAAAACTTTACAAGTCACCAACTGGAACAGCTTCCGTGCAATACTAAATGATTCATCGGAGATGTCTACAGATTTTACGTCCTTCGTTCAGATAATCCGGTCTGCAGCAGAGATGTCGCAGGAAGCGGTCACCTGCTCTGAAGACACACCGGCGCTTGGTGGTCACCTTGCCAACTCATGGAGAAGAGCTAAGGACCTCACGTGCAGATACCGACAACTTGGCAAACGACACTGCGACCTGATAAAACTTCGCAAGCAATTTAAAATTATTCGGGATTATCAGAAGCAGCTTGCATATGACAACTGGCAGGAACTGTGCTACCAAATGGGGAAAGAGCGAGGCCTCTCTCGGCTTTGGGGCATCTATAGAAGCATGGCTGGAAAGGGAAAGAAACGGTCGCCGCTTCTCGCCACTCTAACGCTTAGTGCGCCTCCGGACCACGTAGAAAAAAGCATCATTACAACCTTCTTCCCATCAGCTACTTCTACTCCCACTGATTATTTACCTCAAATTACGGTAAATAACCCGGACCCTTCTCTGGACACTCCTTTCACGCCCGTGGAACTTCAGGCTGCAATACGGCAAAGCAAAACGAAATCGGCACCAGGCCATGACGGCATAACTTGGCAGTATATCCGCAACATGGATGAACCGCAACTTCAACATCTGCTCAGTTTAATTAACGACTCCTGGCAATCGGGGGATATCCCGGAAACCCTCAAGCATACTTTGATCAATCTCATCCCAAAGCTTGGCAAAGACCCCTCAGAAGTAACCAACCTGCGACCGATCTCTCTTACCCCTACGCTGTGTAAGTTGATGGAACGACTAATAAACAACCGAATGCAATATTACCTCGAACATGTGAAGGCTTGGTTTCATCCTGTACAAACAGGATTCCGACCGAACCTTGGTACGCATGACTGCCTCTGGCTACTTAGAAGAGTAATCAACCGACAAGCGAATCGCCGTGATCTTCCAGACTATGTCCTCACTGTCGACCTCCGCAAGGCCTTTGACAGAGTCGACCAGGCGGCCATACTGAACGCTCTTTCCCAGGCGTTCCCCTGTGTACGCGCACACTGAAACTGGATACGCAGCTTCCTCAAAAATCGACCGGTTCAGCTCTGTGGCTCACTACCCGGATGGGCAGCAAATATATACTACAACAAGAGGGGAGTCCCACAGGGATCTGTACTGGGCCCCGTACTTTTTAACATTGTTATGGCTCAGCTCGCAAAGGAATTGGAGAAAGAAACTTCGACTCGGTTCGTAATATACGCCGACGATATTACTATTTGGACTGAAGGCAGTGACTATCACACTAAGCAGGACATGATTACAGAACTACAAGCTGCGGTGAACACACTCGGGGATGTTTTACCCGATCTAGGCCTTGAACTAGCCCCGGAGAAAACCGAGCTTCTGGTTGTGACAAACTCCAAAAAAAACGCGCACACAGAGGATGCCATTCTGCATATCGGCGGAAGGGTCATAGAGGCAGCGAGAGGATCAGTTCGGCTCCTTGGCCTCCCCCTCTGTAGCAGTGGCAGTCCCAAGGCCTGGTTGTCACAATTAAGACAAAAATGGAAACAGATGCTCGCACTTATTGTTCGTTTGTCCAATAAGTACGGCGGAGCAAATCAACGTGCATGCCTCTCCATGGCTCGAGCTGTCGCAATTGGCACAATGACATATGGCGCTCCCATTTATGAACTTAATAAGACAAACCTTAAAACTCTTCGTATTCTACATAGAGCTACTCTGAGAGCAATCACCGGCCTTTCAAAACACACCCAAATCGACGCCCTCGAGCGTGCTGTCCCCATCCCTCCAATAGACACTATTATGCAAGGTACGCGATGTCAGGCTGAGGCTAAACGCAGCCTCACAAGACAGGGCATTGAACTTATGGCATGGGACGCCCAGAAGCCTCCACCGAAAGTGCCTCTACCGACTGCGTTGGCGCCTTGGACGTTCACAGACAATGTCCTAGGACACAGTTCCAGAGCGATACCACAAACCAAGTGCCATGCAAGAAAACGGCGAATTCGGCACCTACAGGACACCAAACTCAAAGGGCAAGTGGACATTTTCACAAATGCAAGCATTACACCGAGTACTGTTGGCACTGCATGGATATGCCCGGAACAAACATCTTTAAATGGCAGCTTTGCACTCGACTATAATAATGCCACCAGTCTGGAAGGTGAATTGTACGCTATAAATAATGCCCTTAGTCATCTATGTTACGATCTCGACACCCGACCCCCTGGACACGTGCGTATCCTCACAGATTCGTTTGAGGCTGTACAAGAACTCCGGAAGCCTTTCTCATCCAAACCAATAGTGAACTCTATTTTGCTGCACATGGACCTCCTCAGATGACAGGGTGTACAAGGCCGAATTGACTGGACGCCAGGCCATGAGGACACGAACACAGGAAATCGGGCTGCCCACGAGGCAGCGCAGGAGAGCATCGCTCGTTCCTCTCCACCGAACTCCTCGCTGTCCTCTTCCACGCCCCCAGCTCTCCTCCTGCTCCGACTTAAGAAGGCACGACAACAGGAACACCGGATGGCCTCCCCGACAGGCTACCTCTTCAATGTCGGCACGCAACCGAGAGCGGCTGAAGTGTTCATAAATAAGTTTTGTGCTGACGCTGCGTACACTCCACATATAATTCAGAAATGGACCCGCAGACCTGAAGGACGGGAACATTGCCCTTATTGCAATATGGGCTTAAAATCTGATTTACACCATCTTATTTGGTCATGCGTATACTTCCAAAAGCATCGAACTCAGCTCCTATCACGTCACACCCCGTTTACCTTCGCTGATATATCAGACAACATAGACCGCGGTGAACTTCTTTCGGAGCTTGCTAGTTTCGCAATTAAGAGTGGTCTGGCGCGAGTCGTCTAGCAGGGCGACGCTTAATCCGTCACACTGACTCAAAAACTGTGAAGTGTGAATAAGTTTGAAATGCGAATTAAGTGTGAAATGTGAACTGAGTGTGAACTAAGTGTGAACTGTGGAGTGCGAAGTGCGAACTAAGAACTGAAATTGATCATATTCTATATATCGCCCTTCCCATCCCAATCCCAACCACCCCCTCATTGGCTATGGCCTTCCTTTCAAATAAAAGCTTCAACTAACTAACTTTCGGCGTCATTTCGAACGCGCCATTTTTTTATTGCGCGGCCCCTTTTTTCGCTTACTATCGTAAAAACCAACCCAACGAGCGTTCCTAACTGAATGAACGCGGGCGCTGCCGGTTAATTACGTATATTTTGGCCTCAAGCGTATCTATAGTTTTCTTAGCGCTAAACAATGGGGAGACGTAGGAGAAGCGCCAGCGGTTCACGAGTTTGGAACGCTTACGACTATATAAACCGCTTGGCTTTCGAAGCCTCTGGGGTACGCCGCGACGACAACGCTACAACAGAACGCCCTGTTGCTCCACTTGGGTCCAGCGAGCGAGCTGCGGCGACAAGGCGAGCGCCTAAAGTGCTCTGCACTTAAAAGATGCCTGCGAATCAAACTGTGTGTCAACGTGGGGAAATTACAGCCCACCAAAGCACATACAGAAAGGGTGGAGTCGCATATATATTAACCTGTGCTCCACCTACTACGACATACCTTTGATCGGAGAATGAGAACTTTATTTAATTGATGTGGAAATTTGGGGCAAGACACTAAAAATATTAGTTTCATGTTACAGCAGTGGCCGCGTTACAACCAACTGCCGAATGTGCGGGTTCGCAGTTAAATATACATTTTTTATGACATTTATGTTTTGCTGTGCCTATAGCACTTATTCATTCACGCCCCTAATATTAACACTCCGGATTGACCCAGCAGAGAGTACTTCGATCACCTTTGCTACACATATAAGTCTACGTGTAAATATGTGTAAATATGTAAATATGTATAAATATATAAATACAATCTGCCCCGAGCTTGACTGCAATATCTCTGTCGAACAAAATATTGTCGCGTGACTTAACGCCAAGGAGCGACGATGGCGACGACGACAAGCGTATGAACGAACTTTCGACAGAGGGACCATGCAGCCGAGACGATGCCGACGGAGCAGCGCTTCCCGAGAACGCATCATCATCATTAAACCATTAAACCGCTCGGTAGTCGCCGGCTCGAGCGATTCTCGATCAAGACCCTTCTTCACCATCGCAAACCCTCAGTAGAGCCTAAGGTCAGCCCCAAGTGTGCACTGGCTGTACGCATCCCCTTACAAAAATGCTTTTTTACATTCTGTAGACGTTCTGTTGACATCCTACCAACTTTATTGCTATCCTACATACTCTTACATTCTATTGCCAGTCGTCTGTAAAAAGTCTACTGAATGTATGTTGACACCCGTCTGTTGACTGTTGTATGTAGAAAGTCTACTTAATTCACGTTGACATTTGTCTGTTGACGGTTGTATATAGAAAGTCTACCTCATTTTTGTTGACATTTGTCTGTTGACGAGCTTCTGTAGGATGACCACTAAAAGTGTTTTGACACGCTTTGTCTCAAGTTGAATTTAACGCAAACATCTTTTTCCTTCGTCCTGGAGTCCCATTTCAATTAATTCATATTGGTTTTTGCTAAATACCAGGACAGGTTCACAATATTTGGGGACAAACTATTTACTTGACTTTAACCAAATTACGTTACTTTGTTTGAATCAGGTTTTAAACACACACACACACACACACACACACAAACACACGCGCGCCCGAGCGCCTGCACGCACGTACGCACACAGACAGTACATACTCTCTCTCTCTCTCTCTCTCACACACACACACACACACACACACACGTATCTTTCTCTCTCCCTCTCTCTCTGCATGTATCTTCACACTTGTGCAGCCCGAGAAAAAAAAAAGTAGCAAAAGGGAGCAACTTTCACTGTTCGTACCTCGAGCCGCGCAGTTTCTCCCTCGGAACAACCAGTTCGTCCCTCAGCCGCACGGGTTGGTACTTCACGACCCGCTCGCTTTCACTCTTCACGGTGATCAACATGACTATTCAGCGGTTCCGAACAAGCACCAGCCAGCGGCATCAACCACGCGCAACCGCTCGTCACTGTGTTTTGATTTGCGCAAGCTAAGTGCCATGCATGGTTGAAAGGAACGAATTATGCCAGTAAATATTTCGCGACAGACTACTGGACGTGTCTCCAACAACGGCGATAATCTAAAATCGCCTGCTATGCCCACCTAATACGGCCGGCGTAGATGTTTTGGTCGCTCTCGGCCAACTGCCAGCGGCGCCCCTCCCTCTTTGCGTACCTCCGGGAGAAACGCGTCAATCACCGGAGGCAGCCGAAACGCGGCGCGCAACCCATTCCAGATTTCCGTTTTGTTTAGTTACAGCTTGCAACAATAAAGTAAACATGAAGATATGTGCAATTGCTTACGTTCCAGTGTTTCGCGGTATTATATTTTGGAAATAATAACGCGTAGTTTTGTAAACATGCAATGAGAGGCGCGCCTCACCGCGGCATCGGCATCCCGCGGCTGGCGGGTATATATACATGAAGTGCACTGCTAGCATTTGTGCGGCGTCGGTGTCCTGCTTGCAAGCGCTTGTGGTTTTTCGGATGTAGTGCGTTTGTGAGCTGGGGTTGTGTTGTTTGTTGTGTTGTGTTTCAGAAAGTGCGCGTGTGGATGTGTGGCTCCGCAAAATGTGAACCCTCGTAGACGAGGTTCCCGAGGCCTAATCTGTTTCTGCTTTCTTTTTTTTTTCATTTTTGCTCCCACTAAATGATCTTTTAAAGGGCAATAATGACGACGTTCTATTAAGCTGTATTGACACCACGGTCTAGGAATGGCCGGCTTTTCTCACTGCATCACGTTTCGAATATCCTGTCAGAAACGCTTCGGTTAGCAACAGCGATTGAGTATAAAGTCTACAAAAAACTTTCTGTAGAAAGTCTACAGAAACGTTTCAGTTCAAACACGGTGGCCAATGGTTGACAAAAAGTTGGTAGGCTGTTGCTAGGAAGTCTATAGACAGTAAGTAGACAGTCTACTCAATGTTGGTAGCTTTTGTCGACTTTTGTCAACAAACATTGAACTCAATGTTAGTAAAAATTTTTATGAGGGTCAACATTTTTGCACTAACACCCGCCGTGTGCTATTCGTTGCGAGACTCTGAACTCCACTTCCACCGCCCTTGGGGGAGGCCCCAAGAAACGCGCAAAAAGAAATACAACAATACATCGCCAAACCAACGGATATCCGCCTTATGCGACAACGTTGAACAATATCGCGGAGTCACAAGAAAAGCCAAGGAAGCTGCTTGGACATAATTGATGCAGGCATGTTTAGCTTATTTTGCGACGCCTATAGTTCATCGGTGTAAGCAGTACTTGCGGCGTTTGCCATATGGCATTGTCGATACGCACATTTAAGAATTTGTGAATAAGGCGATATACTGCCAGGCATTATGCTACAGTTCACGTGTGAAAATAAATGTCGTTTTTGTGTTCGTGCGTGAAAGAAGGTGCTATAAAGTAGTAGTAGTTGCCATTACAGAGAACGGCAGCTGCCTCTTCGTGGCTCTAACACTAGATACTTGAAATTTTGTGAGAAATCCAGTGCATGTAATCGTGTACAGAGCTGAAATAATTGTGTATGCCACAGTAAATTTTTAATAGGGCTTGTGTAGCGAACTTTACATATCCTCTTGATTAAGCTATGCATGGGCTTGAAAGAATACGGCTCTTTGCAGGCCCATCGTGCCACACATCTGTATGGTTGGACGTTGGATCCACTGAGTCTGTGGGGCACCTTTTTGCCAATATCAAGGAGGCCGAATCGCTACCTGTCAGCATCGTGGTGAACAGCGCCGGCATAGCCCGGAAGTCTCTCCTTGTCGACACGACGGATGAAGACTTCGACAAAGTTATGCAAACCAACGTTAAGGTGATTTCCTGTACTATGTCGTTCTCACCGTTACCTCTGAAGCATCTTTCCTCCTTTTCTCCAGCCCTCTCTTTTATCCCCTGAACCCCACTTCCCCAGTGCTTGGGTAGCAAACCTAGCTCTAGAACCTGGTTAACCCCCCGGCCTTTCCGTCCTTTCTACCTCCTCAAGTGGAGTTGTCATTGTTACCAGTGTCGAGCCAACCAATTTCACTGCTTTCGAAAAGATATATTTGTTCAGGAAATGTGATTTAAATGGTTGACTTATGAACCTGGATCTACTTCTTTCTACAGCAGTACTGTATTGCGACTTGCTGACGTTGCTGCTACGCCTCTTTGGCCATGTTACGTGACGGATGGTGAGGTTCTCTTGACTAGCTGAGAGAGATGGACGCAGGAAAGCCATTGACGGGTTTAACAGCACACACATTTAATACACACACCTGGAGAACCCTAAATCAAACCACTCATGAACCCAACTACACACAAATGATAAACACTCAAACCCATAACTAAAAATCCCAAAATAGAATTCTAATCAAAACCCAGAAGTCTCTGCAACAACGTTCATATACAGTCCAATCCAAGGACCCCTGTCCTTACGTTACTAATTAATCACCGTGTGTCTAGTACTCTCTCTATAACAACTAGTCCCTAGTTGTGTCCTAATCCCTTTGTCCCTATTGGACTGGCGTACCATGGTCGTCGTCGCTGACGTGTCGCACCCTTGCGTGACCGCGACTCTGTGCTAGCCGTCGTCGTTTCTTGTTGATGCCGGCATTCGATGCGCGCGGTCGTTCCTTGGACGGCCGACGTGTTTCCTCAGTGGCTACCCCCTGGTAGCCTCTGCCGCTGGAGGTCCCAGGTAGGTCTCGCACGAACGTAGCCCTTCAGAGCCGTCGAAGCGAAAGTCGACGGAGCGTGGACGCTGAACAGCTGGTGCCCGACCGATGCCACTGGGGCCACCAAAACACAGGTTGGTGGAGCGCCTAGGACGCTGCAGCCGATGCGAAGTCGGCCCGCTCCTGCCCAGGCTCGAATGGCATGGTCGATGGCCTCGCCGCGTCCCCCTGGCTCGTTCCTCACGTGCTCCCCCCGCCTCCTGGTTCCGTGCACTTGTGCGCCCCGCTTTTAACCCCTCCGGGCTTGATCCCGTCACACTATGATTGGCTCCTTGCCTTTTCTTGTCCATATATGGTCATCGCGCCACTTGTCTCCTGCGCGGCATTCTCTGATTGGCTGACCAGTGCGCTACCATATCTGGCCATGATGCCTCGGTGTTTAGGCGCGGCGTTCGTTCATTGGTGCGTTCCTGGCGCGCACTTCACATTTCTGTTTCTTTGTTCAATTTTTTCCCCTCTTTATCTCGGTGGGTTTTCATGCATGCCCACTCCCTGGGTGCCCTTTACATAGGACAGGCCAATCATGATACTTTTAAAGACAGCTCTTTGATTTGTCATGGACCATTACTAGCTTTTTTTCTCAGGGCCGATGGATATGCAATTTAACTCACCTTTCAAAGCCTGGCTTGACGGACAAGAAGCAAATACTGACGAAAAGATTATTTTAGACTTGAATTCCCTGAGAGTAAGCAGAAAAGTTGCTTCTGTATCAGCAGCTTGACATTAGATTAAACCATGTTACTAAAAAATAAAGCGTGTATAAAGCGTGTATTTCAGAAAGCACAACCTTGATGAGTGGATCCGAAATGAGAACAGGGATTACTAAAAGATGACCAGGTGGTATTTGAAAGCTTCCCAGTGCCCCTCATAAAACTCTCTCGCCCTTTTTTCTTTTTCCCCCTAATCGGTGACAATGCAAAAAAAGCGACTTTACCGCAAGGCTAATCTGTTTATTTGACTTCTCCGCAAGGGCCGCGGTTGAAAGTTGGCTTTTCGCATAACATTACGGCTGTTCAGGAAAGACAAGAAGTTAAGTTCGGTTTAAGTAAATTCTGGGGTTGTATTTATACACCTCCTTGGTTACACGCCATGTTGCAATATTTCTCCGAGCTTCCCTTCGGACATGCGGCGCCACTTAGTATGCATATGTCGAAACATCAGGGTAGTGCTAAAGAGGGAGGGATACTTGAAATTTAGGCGACACGTACGAGAGTTGGAGGTACGTCATATTTCGTAGCAACAGTACTTTCCTTTATTGCCACACTGACCGTTTAGCGATGCTAGGAGTCATTATGTTGTCACCACCTCTGTTCGGGAACCACGTCGACCCCCATGATGTGTTTTTTTCTGACTGCTAAAAGTGTGCTAAAGCATACGCAGGGCTGCAGTTGAACTTAAGTCATTTCGATGCGCCTAATTAATATTAAACGCTCAGATTATCCTGGCCGGTATAGGAACTTCCAAAAGAAGGGACTATGGTTTCCCGCTAAAGTTTTTAAAAAGAGGATGCAAATATAAGTTTCGGTATCAAGGAACAAGGGTACCAGTTTTTTGTCTTTAACAGAGAATGGGTAAGAACAACCACAATTATTTAGCGTGATTTAAAGGAATTTCTAATGATAAATCAGCCATTTGATTGGTGTGTGCATTAGAGGAAAGCTATCCAGTCCGGCTGGGGTGATTCCACTGTACTCTTTGTGCCATTCATCCTCGGGCATTGATATTTGTGTGGTCCAAATTGTCGTACGCCACGTATACGCACGCTGTGTTTTCCCCGCAGGGCACATTCCTTATGACGCGGGAGGCCGCAAGAAACATGATCGCATCGGCCGTGCTGAATGGAGTCATCGTAAACGTCGCCAGCATCGTCGCCAAGACGGGAATGACCACCTTTGGAGCGTACGCAGCCTCCAAAGGGGCCGTGGTCGCCCTCACCAAAACAGCGGCACAGGAGTTGGGGCCGCATGGCATCCGCTGTAATGCCGTCCTTCCGGGAGGTACACGTACGCCGATGACCATGGCACTGAGTGATGAAAGCGCGGAGAAGCTCTTGGCAGCCAGCACTCCCTTAGGGCGGTTTGGCCAGCCCGAGGAAGTGGCCGAGACCATTGCCTTTCTGTGCTTCCCGAACAGCTCTTACGTTACCGGCGCCGCCTTCGAGGTGACGGGCGGATTCTGCATGTGAGCGCCCGCATCCTGCTGTGCGCAGCTTTGGACAGCTGCTACATCAGACAGCTACCAAACGTGCTCGTTCTGATTGGGTTCGCACGACCACCTGCGTGCCCCCCTTTGTTAGGGGCCTCTGTAGCTAACTGTAAATAATTCAGACTGGCAGCAGTGCGTGCTCCGTGTGGTGCGCAGCTGATTTCTTTGCTCTCAAAAAAGCTAACGAGTATGACTGTGCTGAGGGCACGGGCTGTGTGTGTAAGGTGCGTGTATCTGGGTGCTCTAAACTTCAATGTGAGGTGGAGAATGTGTAGAGGACAAGGATGTTCGCTGTCCTTGCAATAATTCGAAAAATTTTATTAATCCTCCGAATTCTTTCCCGAATAAAAACGCAAACAAACAGATGAACAAGCAGGTGAAAAACCTCTATATTCCGCGTAGGATACCCAGGAACAAAAGTTCACTTCTCAGGCGAGCTCCGAGGGCTCACTAACGAATGTGGATGCAACGCGAATTGCGTGCAAGCCAGTGAAAGTCTTGCAGCGCTGGCGGAGCACATGCATGGTCAAAATTGCGGCACGACTGCTACATGCAAATCGAGCGGAATAGCTGTAGCGACAAACCGACGGAGCCACAAGAGTGTTATAGCCCTGGCGGAACCAGAATCTCTGAGCGGAACACGTGGCCGCATAAAAGGTTGAGCCGCGGTAATTTCAAACCGCACCTGCGGAGTCGACACCTGTTTATGAAGGCTAAACTCATTGAAGACCCATCTACAGCTTCGCTCGACTAATGTACGCGCATGCCCAGTATTGATTTCTAGCCAGTTTATGAATACTCGGGCGGTGTCAGTAGATTTTGATTTCGTTCAGTCGGGCTCAGTCGTACAACATGAAACGACTGCGCCAGGGTTACGGCAAAATAAAGTAAGGGTTTTCTTGTAAGCAAAGCGTGGTAGGAATGGAAGGGGGCGCCTCAATAAAGAATCATCCTACGTGTGCCTCGACACTGCTGCGGAATGTTTTGCGCACATATTGTAAAGTGAATATGTATTAGAAAAAAATGAGTCTAGTTTTGGGGTACGAAGTCTCTTTTGTTATCAATCAATCAATCAATCAATCAATCAATCAATCAATCAATCAATCAATCAATCAATCAATCAATCAATCAATCAATCAATCAATCAATCAATCAATCAATCAATCAATCAATCAATCAATCAATATCATTGAAGACGTCTGGAAAACCGAAACTCTTTATTTTGGCAGAGCCAGGACAAAATAGAAGACAAGTAAAGCAAAAGGGCAGGAAAGCATGACACGAGGAATTTATTAAGATAAGATAAGTTTAATTTTGTATGACTCCTCCAACAATAAGGTGGACCGGAATAAAAAAACATAAATTATAGGAGCTACATAGACAGAGGCTAAAAATATTGCTACAAAAGCAGGTTGTTGCTCCTCTTTCGGAAAATTTTGGTTGGTTGGTTGGAACCAAAAATCAGTGGCGCGTACCCACTCTGGGGGATTGGCCAAGTCAGATTGGGGAAACTGGTCGAGAATTCAAACTAAGGGTAAAATAGAGCTGTGGAGTGTGAGGGAAGTGATGTTGGCAATTTTGAGGGGAAAAAAAAACTATAACTTACTGAAGTAAAAACAGATACTACACGTACCAGAGAAAGAAAGTACGAAGTGTCTTTTAACAGTGTAGGCGACCGGATTGTGAAATAAAAGCGTGAAGGGCGCGACAAACATCCCCGTGGCAGAAACCTAAAGCCGATTCCCCAAATGACAGTAAATTCGATACAGACAAGGAAAGACCCAGGCGCCGGAGGGGAACCTCCAGGAATCGATTTCGGATAGAGGAGAACCGCCGGCAAGACAGCAGGAAATGTTCGATTGTCTCCTCCTCTTGACAAAACTCACATTGGGCCGAAGGCGCTATGCGTGCACGGTGAAGGTAGAAATTCAAATTGGGTACTCGGCAGCAAAAGCTGGTCCATGTGACCTCGCACAATCGCGACTGCACAACATCACTCTTCCACGCATACCGGAGGTGCTCAATTTCTGGGCATCCAGAGATACTGTCTGGGTGCAGGCTGTCCAACGAGCTATACCTGCGAAACCGGGATGCAACAACTTGGGCTATGGGGGGCACAGCATCAACCAGCGGTCCATTCAATGCCACACCCGCCAGATAATCAGCGGTTTCATTAAGGTGAATACCCCTGTGTCCTGGAACCCAGACCAGGCGGATTTCTTGTACATAGGGTGGTAGGAGCATCGAGAGCGTTCGGCTTAGAGGGGTAAATCTTGGATTAGATAGGGTGGAGCAGACTGAAAGCGAGTCCGTCACAATAATCACTTTCGAATTGTCTTCATTGAGTTTTCTAATAGCAAGGGCAATCGCCAAAAGTTCTGCCAAGAATATTGTTGTGAAATTGGGTAGCCGCAAAGAAAATGCCCAGTCAAGTGCAGGTGAAAAGATACCAATACCAGCCTTTCTTTCCTGAACAGACGCATCTGTGGCTACAACCACATGGGTTGGAAACTTCTCTAAATGGGTGATTAGAAGACCAACTATAGTCTTCTCCGGCAGATATTTGGAATTGGAGGGGAAAATATTATCAAAATCAATTTCCACCATCGCATTTCGAGGTTCAAAGGAAGGAATCGAGAGAATGTTGACGTTTAATGGGGCTAATAGAGACTGTACAAACACCACCTGCGGGCGTTTGTACCTGGGCCATGGCTGAGCGAAAAAAGGCGTTGGGGAGTGAACGAAGACCATTTGCGACCTTGAAATAGGCAATTCCATTACGCGAAGGTATGCCTCTACTGTCAACACTTTGAATCGGGGAATCAGGGGAAGGATGCGAGCCTCCCAGTACAATACCCGAATAGGGACGTACTTCGGTAAACCCAAACATAAGCGCAAAGCTTGTCGTTCTAGTGTAATCAATGGACGTAGCTTATAAAACGGATAACTTGAAAAAAGGATGGATCCGAATTCTAGAATAGGTCGACCGTATAGGCGGTAGAGCATGAGGAGAATGTCTCTACGCATACCCGACTTCTTGTTGCAAAATCTTTTTAACAGTGAAACCGCCCTCCCCGCTTTGGCTGCAGTATAATCAATATGAGGACGCCAGTTTAGATTGCTCTCATATACCACACCTAGATATTTCAGGGAAGTAACTTGTGGAATTATTTTCTGTCGGTATGTCAGACAAATGGAAACAGGGTCTTGAACCGGGAATGCCAGGAGGGCACACTTTCCGACGTTTAAGGATAGGCAGAGCCCGTCTAGCCACGATCCTAAGATCGAGAGGTACAGCTGCAGGGACTGGTGCAAAGAATGTATATTCCTTGACGATGCGAAAAAGGCTAAATCATCAGCATACAAATATGATTGAATTCCCGCAATAACGGGCACCTCGCTCAGCAACACATTAAATAACACCGGAGACAGGACGGATCCTTGTGGTAGACCTCGTGATTGACTGTAACTCGAGGAGGTGACTCCGTGCTGGGCAATAAAGAATTTGCGGCCTGTTAAAAACAACCTGACCCAGGAAATAATATATTCCGGGAAAGATAAGCGCACCATCTTTTCTAAAAGTATGCCATGTTCAACGCAATCGTACGCTTTGGCCACATCCAATGTCACCAGTGCTGCGACCTCTTTAGAACGTCGAGCCAGATGAAGGCGGCTCTCTAGGTCTATGTGCGCCGACCATATCGAACAGCCTGGCCTAAATCCCACCTGCCGAGGGCTCAATATGTTAGAACTGGTTAAAAACTTCTCAATTCTGGACAATAAAATTATTTCAATAATTTTGACAAGGTTAGACGTTAAGCTTATCGGTCTTATGTTATCCAGTGCATATCCTAATCCGGGTTTCTTAGGCAAGGGGATAATTTTAGACAGCCGCCAATCCAAAGGGATCCAGGAGGCACACAAAGAGTGGTTGACAATAAGCAGGAGGTCTTCGGGTGACTCACTGAACAACACCTTTATCATTGGAACTGTAATTCCATCTGGGCCTGGTGCTGCATCAGGTACACGCTGCAACACGTCATATAACTCACCCCTTGTAACCTCCTCAAAATTTACAGCCGAGCTCAGTAAAGGAGAGTCAGTCACCTGGGGGGCCAGTACAGAATATTGAGATGTGAACCGAGCCTGCAGTCCTAAAGCCAATTTTTCAAGAAGAATTTTTAAGGCAGTTGGCGTATGAATGAAGGAGTCAAGGTTTGATGCAGTAACGCCGTTTTTCCTTATCCGCAAGAAGCTGAAGAGCGCCCTCCTATTACAAGCTTCTGAGAGAATAGAGAATCGGTTTGTGTTGTACATGTCTTTTGCCCGTGAAATTGTGCGTTTAAACACAGCTCGAAAATACTTAAAGTTGCTCCAATTACTAGGACACTGATTATACCGCAATTTTTTCCACGCTGCTTTTCTTCGACGGTAGTCCCTCGTACATTCATCATTCCACCATGGACTGCAAGGCTTCCCTTGCACCGAAGTAATAGGAAATTTAGCTCGCGTGGCCGAATCCTGTATCAATGATACTAGCTCCTTCGCGCGACATTCATTATCTTGAGTGGGTATCGAAGGCAGGGCTGAATGCATAAGGTTTCCAAACCGAGGCATATTTACAAAGGAGCGTGCCCTGCGGATAACGTTTTTCCTTACACTAATATAAAAAACCACGGGTAGATGATCGCAAGATGTTGCACAGTCTACCGTAGACCAAGCAGAAACCAGACCCGGTTCTGCAAACGCCAAGTCTAATGCCGACTTACTTTGGTCGCGTAGGTATGTAGCAACTCTGGAGTTCATACAGGAGAGAGAGTGGTCGCTAGCCCAATCCCATAAGCGCCTTCCGCAAGCATCAGTACGGAATCCCCAGTCAACATGATGGGAATTAAAATCCCCTGCTAATATGACGTGACTTTTACAAGCAGCCAAAGCTGCATCTAGTGAACCGGTCGATGTCACCCCATATGGGAAGTATGCATTTACAAGAGAGAATGAAACATTTCCTGGCAATTCAAAGTCAACTGCAAGAATTTCACTCTCAGATAAAAGTTTTGGAGCGGTGTGTTGCAGGCGCGTGATGGGTTCCTCCGCACGTATCCGTTGTTGGAGTTCTGGGGGTTGGAGTTCGGCTTATGATACACTTTTTCTAAACATTATTTCCGGCCCGGACGATCGTGACGGCCATCCAACTCCCCTTTCCTGGTTTCCCTCTTCCCCATGTAGGCTACAAAGCCTCCTAATCACCAATAAAGTTAATTCATTCATTTAATTTCCGTGAAGACAAAGATGCGAGGTCAGAATATGGTGGAAAAAGGATGACGAAGAGTGATAGTGATGACCGGACATCTTCACTCTGTGTGATATGTGTACTATATTGTTATTTTTAGTTCACAGAGGCGTTGTAGTAGCGACATGTTTCTTTGTGTCCGCTGATAGGCCTTGTTTTTCTTGAAAGGACTAATGATGATGATTAGTGGCGCTGCCTTTGAATCGGGGTTTCGGTTGTCAGCAACTGGCGTGCCTGTTTTATTCCACTTACTGGCCTTACTCCTAGCTAAGCTGATAGATTTGCTTCCTCCCTCCCATCTCCCCCTCACCCGCTGTTTTAAACTCTCATCGCTCCCACCCCACTTTTTTTCCTCCCCCCGCTGTTCTAAATTCTCATCCATATGATTACTCCGCCTGCATACCCATCCCGTCCCTACTTTTGCTCCACCACCATTACAGCCGCCTCTTTGTCACCTCTATGGCCCTGAAGTCAATGAGGCTCCGCCTCACCCCAAATCCCAAAGCCTCCGCCAACGTCGTTTCTCCTTCGCCCCGCGGCGGTCGTAGCTCTGTGCAGCCCCTGATAATATGGTATATAGTTTCCCGATCAATGTCACAGCATACACATGTTTCATCCTGCTTCCTGTCGATACCCGTGTGTACCTGGTTACTCAGGCACCCCGCCCGGCCTTCAAAGAGGAATGCAGTGCCTCTCGTATTGCGATAGAAACCTTCCTTTCTTCCTGATTTCTAGTTTCTCTGTCCTATAAGTCTGCAGGGATTTTTTTAAAGGCGATAGCCTTTCTTGGACTACTCAAACGCAGAAATTTTGGTCTGTCTGTATGTCTTTCTGTCGTTTGTTTGCCTGTCTGTCTGTGACTCGATTGAGCCACCCGGCCAAAGTGAAACAGAATCTGCGCAATAGTCTTATATATACCCACAGCCAAACCTAAACGCCTAAGTCCGGTACCAACTTTCATACTTGTCAACATTGTTAAACAAGAACAAAACATCCCGCAATTGTGAGGCAGAAAATCAATTCGTAAGTGGTATTTGCAGTGTTCCTTTATTTAAAAAAAAATCATGGATGCTCGTCTTTTTTTTTTTTTTTTGCGATATCAAATGAAATCATACATCAAGTGCAGAAAATCGTCGCCTGCTGTTGCCCTCGCGACTATAGATCCTGGCGGAAACGGCAACAGTAACGAAAGGTTCCACTTGATAGTAGGTTCCACGTTCCGCTTAGAATGCACGTGGAGCAGGTCAACGTGGTTCTATAAACATTGTAGTAGGGTGCTTCGAATCACGCGCGTCTCCGACATACGGCAGCGCTGGCATCGAGTCCCCCGGCCTGGAGCAGTAGAACACGGTAAATTTAAATTGAATTGAGCAAACCTCTAGCGTGTTATCTTGGGAGAAACGAGGCGGGAGGTTAATTGACTTGAACAAACCTCTAGCGTGTTATCTTGGGAGAAACGAGACGCGAGATTAACGGCATCAGAGATGAGCGGGAAAGAGAAGGGAGGCGTTTACATGGCAGGGGCGCCAGTCGACATTCGTTTTTCGTGGGAATTTGCAACGGAAGCAGCAGATACGCGGCCATTTTTTTTCATTCCCGTACGAGCTATTCTGTTTGTTCCGGACTTTCAGACCATTTATGTTTTCGTGGTTTCATTAACTTTTCTTGGTTCTTGCTATAAGGCAGGAGTGGGCAAATATTTCACACGCAGACTTGCACCGTGGTGAATATTTTCGCGTGGCTTATATTTTTATAAAAGGTACAAGTTATTGTTAGGTATTGGGTAATGACACCCCGAAACATATTTTTATACGACGTATATATTCGAAACGAAGCCGCATTCGTTGTCCGCGCTGAAAAACGAAAGCAACCTCTCACTGTGCCAGTATCAGGTCTAAACGAGGATACAATAGGTGCTGCTGAGCACGAGGTTGCGGGTTCGATACCCGGCCTCAGCGGCCGCTTTTCTGATGGAGGCGAAGCAAAAAACGCCCGTGTGTACCAGATTTAGGCGCACGTTAAAGGTCCCCAGGTGGTCAAAATTAATCCGGAGAACTCCACTGCGGCGCGCCTCATCGCCAGCGTTGCGTCGCCGCGTTAAACCCTACAATCAATCGAGGCTACAATAGAATTCAGTTGTGCCCGACGTACTCGGAGGGGACAGGGGGGGGGGGGGGGGTGATATGCTCCTGCCGTCGCCGACGCCCGTAACAGCGACCAAGAAGCGCGCAGTACGGCGTCCGCGTATAGCTCTTGTTGGCGTTCGAGCACTCTACCAAGACGCAGCTGCTTTTGAAGTGCTCTAAATGTACTATATGCTTACAGGCGTCACCATACCAAGAAGCGACAGGGAACGAAAACACTGCATGAGCCCCTATCAGCCCCGCAGTGCTCATTCCGTAAACGCCGCGGAGAAGCGGCGGCAGGCGGCGCAGCGATCGCAAAGCACGAGGCGTATAAGGCCCCAAACCGGCCTTGCACACCGCCAGCTATTCGCCGGCCATTTTCGATGCCATACGAGGGTATCTCCGGAGGTCTAGTGTTGCTTTTTAGTACAACTGTCTATAGACAGTTGAAGAACAATACCAACAAGTTTCGTATTGTTTATTTTCGAAAATGTCAATTACGCTGCAATGCAGGATGCTTGTAGTGCTGAACTCTTTTATCGCGCAACAGCTATTCGGGGAAAGCTTGCATGGCGCGATTTTAGCGCATCGCACCTCATCCCTGCAAGCAGGGGTGCAATTGCAAGTCACAAGATGGTAATGAACCGCAAGTTTTTGTTGTGAGAGATAACTGACAGTGAACGTCAACAAGCATCAACCAAGAGTTTTGTTTTCAACTCCATGCAGGTTTTTTCGCATCACGTGCTTGTCTCGAATACTGTGCTGGCCGTAAATGCAAAGTCAGTCGTTGACAAGATGTTTTTACGTCACATGGGAACAAACTGGCCTTTGATAATGTCTACCCGCCAGATGTCTTCCTGGGAATCACCCAGAACCCCAGAACTACGCATTTTGAAATGGAGGTTGGGCTTCTCCGAAAGGCACGGGAATTACGCGTGCTAACATTCTTTTTATATCTGACAAGCCGTTCAGCGCAAGTCAACATTTTCATTAGGGATGTGTTTTTGAAATGTACCCGTAAAAAATGTAAATTCGATTTTTTTCCCTACTATCGGTGGTTTGTTATACACAACTGCTTTTTATCACTTTCTATGGTTTCACAAAAAAATTGATATTGATATTTTTTTCGCAGCTATAATATATGAAAACATATTACGAACTGGTGGTGATGGAAAGCGTGTTAACTCGTCTGCATTTCAAGTTGCTGCAATATATAGTAGCAGAAAAAAATGTTTCCTTAGACCACTAAACATCGGTCGATTTTCCGCAGTAACGAAAAAGTTGAAACGGAGTTCATGATGTTAGAAGCACTATCTGAAAACATGAGAACGTTTCTTGTGTTTACGGAACGTAAGGGAACCATGCTAGCCTTTCCAGTCTCCGTAGCAAAATAACCGCTCTCGAATAATGTTCACCTGTGACCGCCTGATGTACCACGGTGGTATCTGCGTGCAATTTAAGCGTACGTCAGACGACATCGCGTAGCCGATTAGCCCCGTTCGAGCAACCCACGTCCCACGCAAGAAAAGACACAGTTTGAGCATAATTCTGTGAAGCTGCTGAGGCATTTCGGCGCGGCGGCATCTACTATAGACAATTTGCACCACAGCCAATTCGGAATGCTTAAATGATTACTTCTTAGGATTGCCGAAAGATCGAAGGGACGTACAGTGCTCAGGACGAAGGCTATACGCGGCAACTGATTTTTTACTAATCACAGTGTGTACTCTAATTACAAAGAATAAGTTGCACCAATTGGACTAGGGAAGGTAATCTTTGATGTCCCCACACATTGTACCGCGTACGGCTAGGTCTCCCGCACTTGATCTCCCTTTCAGAAGATTAGCAGGGAAGACTACCGAAAATCGGGCAGCGCCATCACGTTGAATTTTTCATATTTCGGTGATTTATTTTTCAGTCACAAAAATGAGTACGCAATTAGTACGTCGTTTAAAATACGGCAGTTAGATGTTCCTCTAGGGAATCTGCAAGTGCCTCATCGACACTTTAATGATTGGGACAGTACTTCTGGAGTTAAATAATTAATTACAATTAATTAATTAAAATTTAATTAACGAAAAATTACTGTCCACTACTCAACTGTACTCGAAACATGCAGTAAGTTTTGTTCGAGTCACGCCATTGCTCTTTTTCAAAATATTGGTGCATTATAGTTGGGGCACCCTGTATGTATCCCTGTTAATTTCGATTTTTGTGTAACGAAGTTGCACAAAAAAATTGGCCGCGTATCTGCTCCTTTCGTTGCAAATGCCGTCAAAAGACGATACAGTCGAACACGGATATTTCGAACACGGCTATATCAAATTATTGTCTATATCGAACTCATAAATTATCCCCTTGAAAATTCTGTGTAAAAGTATAGGAATTCGTACTTCTATATCGAACAGCATTTTTCTCAACATTGGTTATATCGAACGCCGCGCGAGCTGGAAGGTGCTATTCGGCGGTCGCTGCATAGGTTGAGGAGGATATAGAGGAATGCGCGGGCATGGCGAAGGCTGGCTCGCAAAACTAATCCCCCCTACCGGAACGAATTTGCGCTTGCGCAGTCGGGCCCCGCTACCGGCCGCCGTAGCGTTAGCGGACGGAGCCCGGTATGCTAAATCTCTCTAGGCACACAAGCCCGAACGCTCGGAAAATGTGACAGTGCGAGGTAGGGATGCCCCGAATGCGCACGTCCTTTTTTTTTTTTTTTTTTTTTTTTTTTGCGGCTGCGTACGTTCTCGGGCTTGCCGAAAAAGAGTTTTGTTTTCTCTCTCTCTGGGTCTGTCTTCCCCTGATGTCGTCTCGGGAAAGGGAAGAGGGAACAAAGGCGCTGACGGCCTCCTCCTTCTTTTGCATTTTGCTGCTGTTGCTGCTGTTTGGCGAGTTGTCCCGCACCTTTCGGAGATCACTGTTTCTCTCGGAGATGACCATCGCGAGCGCTTGGAATTGTTACCTTCAAAGTTCTTGTGGTACGTGCACGCTGTTCTTCTTTTGCGTGCGTGTTGTGCGTGGTGTGCGAAGGCGCAGCGTACTGCTGGAATTTTCTAGTTGTGCAGCCTCGAGAAGATCGAGACCAGCGTCTTTAATTTCATTTCCAGGACGAAGAAGCAAGCGATTTTTTTTTCACGGAAATAAAGCGTCTTGTTGCGTCCTGAGTGCGGAATTAGTTATCATTCTTGAATGCGACGATCGGCAAGTGATCGGCAAGTGATCGGCAAGGTCTCAGAGCCCATATTTTTTATATCGAATTTTTCATATATCGAACTATTTCGCGATCCCCTTGGAGTTCGATATATCCGTGTTCGACTGTAGTCTTTATCGGCTTCTGCGAAGTAAATGCCTCCCTTCGCTTTCCCGCTCCCCTCTCATGTTGTTCCTCTTGCGTCGCACTCCTCCCAAGGTAAAGACGCTAAAGGTTTGCTTAAATCATTTTAAATTTCCCGCGTTCCACTGCCCAAAACCGGGTGTCTCGATGCGAACGCTGGCGTACGGCGAAAACGCGCGTTAATCGAGGCGCCCTACTTCAACGTTTATAGAACCGCGTTTCCTACTCCACGTGCGTTGCAAGCAGAACGTGGAACCTATCTAGTGAAACCTTGCGTAACTATTTGCCGGTTGATTTCTTAAAATGGCGCCAGAAGCTATAGTGGCGCGGGCGACAGCAGGCGACGGCGGAGTGAATTCTTTTTATGCAGTTGATGAAGTATTTTATTTCGCAAAAGTCAAGCATGTTTGATTTTTTATGAAGGAACACTGCAAATATCACTTCTGTATTGATTTGTTGTCTCATATTTGCGTAATGTCTTGTTCTTCTTCAACAATGTTGACAAGTATGAACATTAAACCGGACATAGACGGGTAGATTTAGCTGTGACTACATAAGACTATTGCGCAGGCATTGTTTTGCTTTGGCCGGGTGGCTGAATCGAGTCACAGACAGACGGACAGACAGACAGACAGACATACAGACAGACCAAAATTTCTGGGTTTAAGTAGCCCAAGAAAGACTATCGTCTTTAAAAAACCTTCCAACCCCAGCAAGCGAAAAAAAAATTCCCCCGCACCTCCCCGAAGGGAATCGTGCAGAAATGCGAATTCATTGGGTGCACCGATGAGTGTATTGCGAGTAATGGCGTAATTAATGACGAGAGTGTGAACGTAATCATTTATTCATCAGCACCTGTTTGTGTTATCGTTGTACCTGACGGCCACAATCACTGTCTTGTGATCGCTAAAGTGCACGGTCAAAGGGTCTTTGAGAAGCATACGCGCGTCACAGTTTCGCATAAAGACCAGATCAATGCAACTCCCGTGAATGGTAGTGGGGCACGCGTCGAAGCCGGCAGAGAGACAATGCATAGAGTGCCTGGCCTGCATGTACTCGACCAGCCACTCGCCACTCTTCTTGCGCACGTCAACGTTGAAGTCGCAAACCAAGACTATGGGGTTAGAGGGTTTGGAGCGCACGCGCACACTTTCCATAGCCGCGTCCAGCTGCGCGGCAACGGCGTCTCGAGCGAGGTTGGGCGCGAGGTCCACGGTCACCACAAAGACTCCGTCTCCGGTGTAGGCAAGGGTGTACAAGTCCTTGTACGGAGACAGGAAATGCACGGTCACGGTAGCCGAAACTCACGCTCATCGAAGGAACGCGCCCGTTGACCAGAGACTCGCGGCACGAGGCACACACCAGGTACGACCTGAACGGCGCCAGACGAGGGTTGTCGTCACAGACCGCGATGATGGCGTCATCGTTCTCATCACCTCCTCTTCCAAACTCGTTCCAAAGAACCCGAAGCGCGTTCAAATGACTAGACTCCTTCTTGATGTTCCCGAGCGCGTAACGCGTTCGGCATTACGCGCTCTTCGCTTCGCAGACTTGTCTTCTTCTTCTTCTCCAACCGATGATGATGATGACGTGGAAGCAACTCCAGTGACGTCACCGCCAGGGAGAGGCGTAATGCTCACGTTGCATTGTGTGAACCCCCGACTAAGAAATGCATTCGCATTTACGACGACGACGACGACGAAGGCAGAACTACGAGGCGCGCGCTCACGTGCGCTCGCGCTGGAGGAATGCAGGCGCACGCCGGCCAACGGAGCAAGACAACCCCCGGCTAATAAATGTATTCGCATTTAAAAACTGGGCGCACGCAGGGCACTAGAGTACAGAAAGCAGTGCCGCAAAGCCGTCCTCTGAGGGAGCAAAAAAACGGAAATTATTCCGTCTAATCAAATCCCTATCGAAGTCCAGATGCTCCCGCAGGGCGGGGCTCGAAGCTAGGCCGCAGTCGCATGTACTTGTGTGTATACGCTACTACGACAGGCCCCCCATTGTGCCTTCAAACTTAGTTTCCAAGTTATCCGGCAGGCCGCAACGGGGAGCCCCCATGCATACGGTGCGAAAGTGCTATATAAGTGTAGCGCTCAGCTGTCGCGAAGTACCTTCAAAGTACTCCATTACAGACTAGCTAGAAGCGGCACTCCCCCACCAACCGGTCAAGTCTTGACGAATGAAAAATATGGCGACTCGTCCCCCACTTAGGCCGAGCCTCCATCCTTGCGTTTGTAAAGTATCTTCATTAATTCATTTACTACAAGATGACTGACCCACCAGAGGGAAAGGGGTTCTGGAAGCGAAAGAAAAAGGTTATGCGCATAGCATTACTTGCTGCATATTGTCACGTAGTCGAGGACTACACAGGTTTTCTTCAAGCAACAAAAGTTTATAGGAGCGAACTTGTGCTCCGCAAAAACTCAAAGCACATACAAGTGGCGTTAGAAGCACTTAACGAAGTGACGGGCGCTGGCTGGCGTCGGCTAATCGAATGCCGCGGTGTCTGCTCGGCGAGAATTCATCTTTCGGCGTGATTGTTTCTCGTACCGTGTAATTACACCGAGAACACTGGATATCACAGATTATTATTCTAGTCCAGTAACAACAGGGCAATACACTCTCCCTACCAGATGAGGTAACCCGTGCGGCATCAAAAATAAAGAATGAAACATGCGCTTCTTTGGAGCCGCGTGCGTCGTCGTGATGTGCCGGAGTCACCATTGGGGATAACCTCGTAGGTAAGTTGGCCAACACGTCATAGCATCCAGTAGGGTCCGAAATACCGTCACAGAAGTTTCTCGCTTAGTACGTGTCGTCGGATTAGAGTCCAAACCACTACAAGTTCTCCTGGGTGGTACTCGGTGTCTCGGCGTCGGAGGTTGTAGCGTACGGCATGCAGCAGCTTCTGGCCTGTTGTACAAACTCGAGCATGCTGGCGGGCCTCCTCCGCACGTTGAAGATATCCTCGGATATCGGGGATGGGGTCGTCGTCTTCTACGTGCGGCAGCAGGGCGTCAATCATCGTAGTCGGCCGTCTTCCGTAGACAAGCTCGAATGGTGTCATGTGCTTAGTTTTCTGGATAGCCGGGTTCATCCGTACAGACATCACACGATGCTCGAGGACAAAGGCCTCCACCTTGTCATTCACTTCCAGGAGTACAGCACGGCGCCCACGAAGCGAAGTTTTCGAACGTTGCATGCAGCTGCCCGTTCAGCTTAAGCCGATAGCGTACTTTTTTTTTCCGGTGAAACCGAACTGGCACTGTCTACGGACATGCGGCTTTGGCATACCTTGTAAGTTTTAAATGCTGCGTAGAACTGGCGCTGAGTGCCATAACTCATCTTTAACAAGAAGAAAATGGCATGAGCGCATTTGCTGGAGAAACGAAAGAATATGGCCGCCGGTATCTGGTCACAAACAAACAAACAGTGAATCAGTGAATCAGTGACCTCGTATTTTCGAATTCAGAGGCTAGGTGGTGCACCAGTCGGCTATCTGTAAAAGTTATGGACGGTATTCTTTAAAACATATTTGGTGACAAACTTACTCATCGTAAATTAATTTTATTGGCGCGCTGAGTAAAGCAATAAATGATTTATTTTTTCGTCACCAGAAGTAACTTCTTGGTTGCGCCGTCCAGCGGATTCCTTAGCCGAAAACTGCTAGTGAGGTGGTTTCGATTTTCTCGCCCCCTATACTGCAGTGGTTGCGATGCTTCGCCGCGTATAGTACAAAACGGGAACCTCCCACTTTGCCGGGCCTGGTGACAACCACATATACTATAGCTAAAACGGGCTGAAAGCGAGGAACTCTGTATATGCACCATTTGCGCCAAACGAAATAATTTATTTATTATTGAGTATTGAGAGGGGAGGAGGGGGGGGGGGGGCTTTACGCCTTGTAGTTTCACCTGAGCTATGGGGCACGCCGTAGTGGCTCCGGATTTATTTTTAACGTGCGCCGAAACTTTGACACGGCTAAATGGAAAGGGCTCCGTGCAAACCCGCAACAAGCAAAAATACTGTAGCAACGCACACTGCTGCAACACACGTTCCCGCTCATAAAGCGCTGCCCAACGCACCACCACGGGTATGTGATACTCTGAGCGCACGCATCACTTTGATAGAATAACAGTAGCAACTCTAGGGTATGCGCAGACCATGGGGCCCAACGTTTTGCGCTAGGGTTCTAATTATACCCTTCCACACCTAAGGTTCTAAGCACCTATACCCGCTCACAATGTTTGATTTTCGCACCAAACTATCCGCGCAGGACATTCTTTTGCAACTTAAGGAGCAGGTGCTAGACCATCTCAGCCGGACCACGCCTCGCATCATCCTTGCGCTGGACGCAAAAGGCGCAGTTGACAACGTTACTCACCAAGTGATTCTATATGCGGGTCTCGAACCTTCAACTACGTTTCAACGTTTCTCCGAGAGCGCACGGCCACTATCAAGCTCGGAAGTCTAGCCTCGCCCATCATCAGAACACCCCCTAAAGGCACACCGCAAGGATATGTAATATCCCCCCTACTTTTCAATTTCGCATTACTTGAATTACCTACTCTTCTGAACAAAATACCCAACCTGCAGCATGCTATATACGCCGACGACATTACTTTCTGGATTAGCTCTGGTTCCAGTGGAGAACAACAAGACGCCCTCCAAAAAGCTGTAGATACCACCGTCAACTACCTGCATCCCAGGGGCCTGACCTGTGAACCTGCCAAATCAGCCCTTCTCATTTTGCGGGCCCGGTCACGTGGCCGCCCTCCTCCTCCCACACCTGATCCTGAAGTGTCGATTCAAGGCGAACTTATCCCCTCGGTGACCACCCTCCGCGTCCTCGGCGTCCCCTTCCATCGGGACGGCACGGGTACAGCGCTCCTTCCGCAACTCCAGACATCCATTACTCGCCTAACCCATCTTATCCGCAGAATCCGCAGCCGACATCACGGCCTCACAGAATCGGAAATTTGTCGTCTGGTCTAAGCTCTCCTGATCAGCAAAATCACCTATGCCACGCCGTACCTCAATCTTCGACCACAAGAGACCGCAAAAATTGAAGCCCTCGTTCGTAAAGCCTACAAAGCGGCCCTTGGCCTCCCAATTTACACCTCAACGGACAAACTGCTCAAGCTGGGAATACACAACGTCCTTGGAGAGCTTGTGGAGGCTCAGGGAAACTCCAAACTTCAACGCCTCAGCTACACGCCAACTGGTCATTCCGTTCTCCGCACGCTCGGCTACCCTACGCCGCCAAATTCAGACCGACCACAACGCCTCCGAACTGCCATCAAACACCGTATCCACGTTTTCCCCATATCGCGCCATATGGATCCCACCTTCAACCAAGGCCGTCGGGAAGCGGGGGTCCGCTATCTCATAAAGAAGCTAGCGGATGACCCCCAGGTCCGTTATACTGACGTAGCCTATGACTCCTGCACTCGACGCACAACTTTGGTCACCCTAAATCCTGCCGGCAGAATCTCCACGGCTGCCACCGCGCACACCAACAAAATACAAACGGCAGAAGCTCTGGCAATCGCCTTTGCAGCCACCACCCACGCCAAGCATCCGACGGGCTTGTCAAGCTGCTCTATGGAGCTTTTATAGTCAGCCTTGCGATGTACTAACGATACAATGAAATAAAAGATACCTCTCCTCACCTCACATCGCTGTAGTTTCCCACTCACAGCAGGCATTCCGCCTCTACCAGGCAGGTCTAGCCCCACCCCAGGCCATTCCTCTCCTCCCCTGACGAGACCACCATTACGATCGTCTGGACTCCCCGACACTCCGGCCTTCCGGGGAATGAAGCGGCCCACGCCGCCGCCCGAGCTCTGCACTTCCGGGCATTCTCCACCGATGGTCAAGTGATCTCATCACCCCGCACGAACGACCACGACCTCCTTCAAACTCCTATTGATAATACGTACAATGCCCTTCTGTCCCACTACAGCCTTACCCGCCGAGTCTACCCCCCTCCACATTACTCCCTAGCCAAGCAGCAAGCCATATTCTATCGTCGCCTACAGACCTGTACCTTTTTCAATCGAGTCATCCTCCACCAGATCGCACCCACTATCTACTCCCGCCAATGCCAACACTGCGACACCCCACTCACCACATTCCACCTTGAATACTCCTGTCCCCACTCCCCTAACCCACCCCCCTTCCCCACCCCGGAAGCAGTGGGAGACTGAGCTGACCAGCCCGGACCCGGCCCGCTAGAGGGCCTTGGTTTCTCGGGCCATTGAGTCGGCCCGGTCAAGAGGCATCCTGGACTAGGGACGCTCCACCACCACCATTTTCCCTTTCCCTTTTGCTATAATAAACGTTTTCTACTACTACTACTAAAATGAGTGGGTTTTCACAGTGGTGGACGACATTAGGCCGAACGTCCGGCCGTCACACATCCGTGTCGGTGCCTCCTTAGCTGCGCATCAACCTTTGCGCAAGCGAGGTGTCATCATTCATTCATTTATCCGTATTCTGTACAGGATTAATTTTCTGGTCAATCTAAGCACACAGTGCTTGTAAAGTGACCAGGCAGCTGGTGAAACAACACATTTCAATTACATTTCATGAAAAGTAACGCAATAATACTTTCGTATGTACACTGAACTCTTCGCAGTGCATGAAACAAAACAACACATAAAACGCACACACGAAGGAGCGTCTTCTTGCTCCCAAAAATTCATCAAAAGAAATTAAATGTTATAGTAACTCTTATGAAATCAATATAGCAATAGCACACTCACAGGAATACAATTCAATTCGACTTCGAAAGCGTACAGACATAAAGTAACATGAATATGCCACATTATGATTATGATGATGATCATCATCACATTAATATTCATAATCATCAGTATCATCATCTACAGTCTGGTTGTTCTCACTGTAGGACGAAGGCTACAGTCTACTCCCAAATATCTACATTCACGAGTAGCATTAGCATTTGCCCAAGGTACACTAGTGAGCGGAAGGGCCTTGAGGCAGCATTACTACGCTTAACACTCGCCGTCTGTCCGAACAGAAGATTTCGGGAACGTGGGCTGACAACAGGAAGCAAAACCTAGCCGTTAAAGCCCTGCTTATACTCCTTAGTGACTCCTGTCTGGATTGACGGCTCTAGTTCGCGAAAAAATTTAATAGACTGCGGAATAATATCGTATATATATTTTTTTATATATGGACGATAGCCATGTGCTGAGAAGGGGTCTGGGAAAATCTGATTCGGCGCACCGTTGCATGTGAGACGTTTATTGGTCTTACTGCATGTACATAGTTCAGTCACCGATTTCACTCGCATTTTAGTCCCCAGCACCTCGCCCCAGTGTGAAGTCGCAGGCCCAAGATCAGTTTCTCAGGCCGACCTCTTCTCCTGTTCAATAAACATTTACTCTCTCTCTCTCTCTCTCTCTCTCTCTCTCTCTCTCTCTCTCTCTCTCTCTCTCTCTCTCTCTCTCTCTCTCTCTCTCTCTCTCTCTCTCTCTCTCTCTCTCTCGATGCACGTCTATCGAGTGCTAGTTATAAACTTGTAAATACGGAAGGTTTCACGAATGAGGCTTCACCAGTTCACGCGAAATCGGACAAAGTGTACGCTTCGCAGCAAAAAATCAGAAGGCACAGAGACAATGGGCACCTGTGTTACATTAGGCCGGTTTGTCGCAAACAAGGCTATATATATCGATTGTATGGCAGAGAGTATGTCCTTATAAAGAGAACAAACAACACAGCAGACGATGTTTACATTAGATAGGGCCCATAGCGCGATTACGGATGTCGTTACAACTCCCTGTTTTGCTGCTTTACATCGTAATAATAATGATGATGATGATTGCCTTTTGTGGCCATCGTAATGAGGCGCCGACTTTCCGATCGGTCTATGCTTGCTTTGAATTGTTCAATTTTTAAGACGGTGTAGACGTGAATACGACTCCGAAATCAATGTTACGTTTTTGCGTGCCGCTGGAATCGAAGGGAATGTATACATATGTGCTTCCTTCACCTGCACCTTAAGAAAACGGCCCGTGAGTGCGTCCAGCCCCTATTTTTTCCTGAACATATGAGCAAGGTTTCGCAATAACTGTACTTTATTGTCATTCCTTACCAAAAAAGAAGACACGAACGGAGCAAAAAAAAAAAAACACTCCAATCCACGCTGTGAAGGTGTTTGGAAAGCAACGCTTTAAATGACACCCACAAATATTGCCCACGCGGCGTCATTTGAATCCACACACATGGCTCTACAAACCTGAGATTCGCGCCAAAGAGTGCCCTCTCCCTTCCCTCCACAGCCGTTACCTGGGATTCGTGTGGGTGGCGTGCCAAACGAATGCGTCGGCGGAAATAAACCAGAGAGGAACATCTTTCGAAGGTCCCCCTCCCTTTCCCCCACTTCCCTCCGCCGCCGCCGCCGCGTTGGGAGTTCCTTGTCCACACAACACGAAAGAACCATTGGCTGGTAGAGCTAGAAAGCTTTGTTTTCAAAGCGTTATTCGCATTTGATAGCACGCAGGACCTTCGGCACGCAACCTTATCTCAGGCCGCTGCATCCCCCTCCGACAAAGCGTTCAGCGATAACCATTTCCCGTGCTCCCATAAGAACGCCAGACAGCGCGCGTGAATCCGGCTTCCAACGCGGCGGCAGGAACGGCGTACGAGCAGCCAGTTTTGTGCATCATGTCTCTGAGCGGTCGCTTGGCTGTGGTGACTGGCGGCGCAAGTGGTATCGGCAAGGCCGTATGCCACGCCCTGGCCGCTCTGGGCGCCCAGGTCGTCGTAGCTGACATCAACCTGGATGGAGCCACGGAGGTGGCCCGGTCACTGCCAGGTGGGTCTTCTTGGTTGTATCCCAATCTGCGGGGATGGGATTGGAGTTCTGTCGGGTACTTTAAACATGAGACGAGTTGTGCACCGGGGGTATACCGAAATGACTCCGACTGATTATTTCTGTCCTGTTGCTCTGGCCAGACAATTTCTGAGAAGTAACAGTAGCTATATAGAAAGGAATTTATATATTTACCGCTGATGTTTTGCAACAGTGGATTATGTATAACAATTTAATGCGGTGACTGCCGGGCTTAACGTTGCTTGTCAACGTGCGCTGTTTATTGTAGCTCTTCTAAACACACAGAAAGGGGAGGATATTTATTGGGGCAGCATGTTAGAGACGAAGAATACTGGCAGATTTCGTTAACTGGCGGCTAACCTTGACGCAAAGCAGAAAGTTTGCTGTTTCTGTGTCTGATTTCCTGTCGCAATTCTCTCCGCGTTAAGACAATATGCCAAAATAAAAAATTGTATTGTCTTTCTACATAACGCTTCCTCATCCACGTTGTAACACGTAAGTATTCACGTAGGATTTAAGCGGAACCATGGAGGTTGCAAATACAAATTTGCTGCTTATTTTTTTGTTTTGTTTTTCGAACGTAAACCAGAGCTAAACTACAGTACGCTATCATAGGTGCGGGTCTGCGGCAACACAGAAAAATGTGCGGGTCTGCGGTAATTGGTCTGCGGTTACACAGAAAAATGTGCATAACCTACTTGATGGCTGATCCATATATGCCGAGCCCGAGCGGCTGATCCCAAGTAGTATGACCCGTGCATTCCTATCAGGTGATGTCGAAACTCAATGAATAGCTTGCGCATGACCTCATCAGAACCCTTTCTTGTGACCCAATTACAGATTTTTCAGTGCTCCGAAAGATAAGAGCACCGGATAAGTGTGCAGCCTTTCGCCGTGTTTGTGGGTCACAAAGATGGCAGCTACGGTGACGTCAGTGAGGCGCAGCGGCACTATTCTAAAGATACTCGAGGGCAGTTAACGAGCTAGACGTGTTTTTAAAGATGAATCAATGTGTCTGCAGCAGCCCAGTCGTCTGGTATCAATAAAATCACTTCGTGGAACAAAATCAAGCGGTCACCTGTTTCTAGCAACATTACCCTAAGGTTTACATAGAAGACGTGGCCACATACGAAGGATGTAAGTTCAAGGATTGCAGAGAAATGGATGCCTCGTACCAGCACCATCACTCCCACATGTGCAGAACACTGGTTCAAGACTATCAAGACCATCTCACTATACTTAAAACATCGTTTACAATGTACCAGCAACAATGCCAGAAGCACAGAAGAAAGCAGCCTACATGTTGCTTAAAGGGGCCAGGAAGACAAAATGCAAGCTTGGTTCTTCAAAAGATTGCCTCGTTAGAATATCGCTGACACCATTTTTAACGTAAACTTCGCTCAAATAACCTACATAATTGGGAAAAAAGAAAATGCCCATGCGACCCACTAGCTCATTTCCCGGAACAGAACCTATCATGTCATACCAGCCAGCTCTGCGATTGGCGGAGGCCGGAAAGAGCAAACGAAATTAGGCAGAGCTTATAAGCTTGCCGAACGAGCTATTTGCGCTTAAATTTAGGGCACATTTTTTTATATCAGTAAGAATGGTGCGACAAACAGTGGAAGTTACGAAAGCACACGTAAACATAGAAGGACCGATGCGTACTGCTGTTGGTACTGCGCGCACTATATGCTTCGTTTAGATGCACAGCATTGCGGGGCTTTGTGGTTGTCTCAGGCGACACTGGCCGATTGACGCAAGCGACGGGGTCGTACGTGAGCGTATTTGTCGAGCGAGTTTCACGAAACAAATATTTTCTCCATGAACAAAACCAAGCATGTTTATATACGGTCACAAGCTAACCAAAGGCAGAAAACGGCTTGCCGCGGTGTGGTGGCCCATCTAGGTTGACTAACAATAAGCAAGTCTCCGCTCGACACCAAGTTTAGCTCGAAGACCTGCTCTTACGATGACATTGCAAACGTCGTTCAAACAAATGTTTTGGCGCGGGAATCAAAATTTTAGCTTACATTGAGTAATTTCGCAGTGAATAAAGCATCGATCGCTTCCGGAGCGGAGGAACAGTAGGCCATTCCGGCAACACTGTGCTCCGCCATCATGAAGGAAGCGAAAACAGCGAAAAGTCAGCAAACGCCGAGCAGCTAACGTCCTCCGCGGCGTAATAATGGAATGCGGTTGTCGTAGCTTGTTTTTTCCGAGAACTGGGTGGGAAAATAACATTGCTGCTCTTCGTTTGTTTGAAGAGCAGCATATTCTGAACTTTCATTTGAAGAGGCCATCGACTGACAGACCCTACAAGATACGACAATTTCAGCGATTAATACCGTCGTTTGGGAGGATGAAGAGCAGCAAACGACCACAGGTTTGGTACTAACAGCGAATAGCCTTACCGCTGCCTACTTGTTTAGTCGTCCAGTTCTAATTGGGTTTATTCGATGTGCCCTTGCCCTCTCGTAGCGGCGGCTGGCCGCTATGAACGGCCTGCTCACGTTGTAACTGTTCAAGCTTTCTAAGCCACTCGCGGAACGGACGAAAGCATACATAAAGGCTCTGCTCTTGTCTCCACGAAATGTCCCGAACAAACTTTCGTTGCCTTGCCCTCGTATCTCTTGATTGCTGCTATCTTTTTTCATCTGTATGTCAGTTGGAACTCATGATATGACACATGCAAGTAAGTTATGCGAGTTATAAACACGATGTATCTTCCACCTGTATCACATAAGTAGTACCATGCGTGCATTGCGTCAGGGGGTTTGTACTTACATCACGATTTTTAGACAAGCAGGATTACCTGCCGCGGTGGCCCAGTGGCTAAGGCATTGCGCTGCTGAGCACGAGGTCGCGGGTTCGATTCCCGGCCGCGGCGGCCGCTTTTCTAATGGAGACGAAAAGTAAAAACGCCCGCGTGTACGAGATTTCGGTGCACGTTAAAGACCCCCAGGTGGTCAAAATTAATCCGGAGCCCTCTACTACGGCGCGCCTCATCGCCTGCGTTGCGTCGGTGCGTTAAACCCTACAATCAGTCAAATCAATCTACTGCCGTTGAAATGTCAAAACAAGCAGAGAAAACCTGCCTGCAGGCTCCAATTGTTGGCTGCTACAACACAAGTCTCCTGCCTGAATGTTCGCGTTAAAACTTCGGCAGTCATCAAGAATCTGAGCGCCAAGCATCTACCACAGACGACGGGCGAACAACACCCACGAGGCTGGATCGGGACATCTCGACGGCCGAGGTTGCAAAGGCCTTGCGGGAGCTGAACACCAGATCGGCAGCGGGACCAGACGTAGTCTCGAGCAAGGCTCTGAGAAACCCCGACGACTCGTCGATCGAAGCGCTGACAAAATATTACAACAGATGCTGGCGAAGCGGCCGACTACAGAAAGAGCGGAAGACAGCTAAAACGGTACTCATTCCAAAACCGGGAAAACCACCGAGCATTGAGAACCTGCGGCCCATCTAGCTAACATCGTGTGTGGGGAAGGTCCTCGAGCTGGCGAACAGGTGGCAGGACTACCTCGAAGAAGAGGGGCTGTATCCTGACTCAATGATCGGGTTCAGGAGAGGCTTGAGCACCCAAGACGCGATGCTACAACTGAAGAAAGAAATCATCGAGGACGATACAAGGGACAGCAAGGTGGTAGTGGGCCTAGACCTGCAGAGCGCCTTCGACCGAGTGAGGCACCCGGCCATCCTGGCGCAAGTGTCAAGGCTCAACATGGGAGAGCGGAGTTACAAATACATCAAGGACTTCCTTTCGGACCGCAAGATCGAGCTGCACGCGGGAGAGATAGATTTACCAGAGCGAGACGTTGGCAGCGCGGGCACATCTCAAGGGTCGGTGATCTCATCGCTGCTCCTTAATATTGTCATGATCCGAGTCGCCGAATCGGTGTCGAGCGTCGAAGGCGTTCGACACACCATTTATGCAGACGACATCACCCTATGGACGGCCGGTGGCACAGACGCAGGCATCGAGAGAAGGCTGCAGAAGGCGATCTCGGCCATCGAAGAGCGGTCGACCGGTTGGACGGAACGGGTCTGCAGTGTTCGCCGTCCAAGTCAGAGCTCCTGGTATACTCGCCTCGCAAGGTGGGTCGGCAGCCGCTGCCCCCAAGGGGGTACGACCGCCTGGATCTGATCACAAAGACAGGCCAGCGAATCCCCGAAGTGCCGTAGATCAGGGTGCTGGGCATGCTTATCAACGGCAACGGTAACAAGGACAACCTGATGAAGAAACTGGCGACCAAAAGGGCAAGTACCATGCTGCTACTCCAGCGCGTATCGACTAAAAAGACGGGCATGCGCGAAGAGGGGCTCGCGAGACTGGTGTAGTCTTTCGCGATAAGCCACGTGGCACACACGGTGGCGTACCACAAGTGGACGCAGACCGACAAGGCAAAGATAGACATTATGATCCGAAGAATGTATAAACGGGCACTAGGTCTGAATGAATCGACTAACACCGAACGACTGCTGCAACTGGGCGTCCACAACATGGTGGATGAGCTCATCGAGGCCCCGCTAGAAGCACAACGAGAACGACTGGCAACGACCAAGACGGGTGGAGCCATCCTCGATACCCTGGGCTACGGCTACCAGATTACGGGGAGACAACTCCAAGACCTAGACGAAAAGGTGCGGGAGAACGTGCGGGTGAGTCCCATTCCAAAGAACATGCACCCAGAACACAATCAAGAATGAAGACGCGCAAGGGCAAAATACATAATCGAACAGTACAGTAACGACATGCGAACTCGGTACGTCGATGCGGCATACTATGGCCAAGGCAGGTATGCGATGGTAACCCTAAAAGCAAGAACGGGAAAGGTGGCCAAGTGAGCGAGCGCAAAGTGCGAGAGCGCCACCGAGGCAGAAGAGATCGCCGTAGCCCTGGCGATGTCCGAAGCCACTTGCGACACGATCCTGAGCGACTCGCAAGAGACCGTCCGCAACCTGGCGAATGGCCGAGTGAGCGGTAAGGCAGCCAAGATCATAGAGAAAACGGGTGTGCAAGAAGAAGGAAGAGTAGAAATCAGATGGATCCCGGCGCAGGCGGGCGCGAACCACAACGAGACGGCCCACAGGGAGGCGCGCGCAGTAACACACCGCGCCCCCAGTGTGGGGAGGCGTCCCGAGTGGCATGGTGGGTGGAGACTAAAGACAAACCCAGGGGTTATGGCGAAGCACTCAAGAACACGCGGCTGATGAGAAGAGCGTATCCGCCGCCCCACCGGGCGCTGGGTCGCGAAGAGGCAACGTATCTCAGAAGGCTACAGACGGCGTCGGTCACGTCACCGGCAGCGCTACACCACATGTATCCCGACGAATACCCCAATGCCCAATGCAGCGTGTGTAAGAAAGGGCCGGCCAACCGGTGGTACGTCATGTGGGATTGTTCCTCCGACCCAGACGGCGCAAGTTTCGAAAAATAACCGGCGGAACTCCAAAGATCCATTGAGTCAACCAACAATACGGATCAAGCATGGGCCATCTAGCAGGTCTTCATTGCGCTCGAAAGGCAAGGGCTCCGCAAAGGGGCTACCGCTTAGTAGGGCCGCAAAGAAGATGCAACGGTGGGCCACGTCGGGGCGGGGGTCGTAACAGACCCAAGCCCACTGCAGGTTTTATTGAAATAAAGTCATTTCCAGTCCAGTCCAGTCCATGATCCGCACGTGGAACTGTACCACAAAACAGTTCTGAAAAAAAAAAAAAGGAAGACGAGCGGGTTTGTGGTTCACAGATGTTTAATCATCTGTCAGCGCGGGCAGAGCGAAGTGTTGCCACCGCTGAATATTCAGCGTTGCGCGCCTTTTTGCAAAGGGTCTATAGAACACGCAATCTTTCGAATAAAACAAACTTGTATTTTGTCTTCATCGCCTCTTTAAGGAACTCTGCAAGACGAGTTGAAATGTAACCGCTTGCATAAGAGATTAAAGCTTAAGCCTTGTGCGTGGCTTATGACCTTGACGGGGTTTATGAGGCAGGCGGCACGGTTTTGTTTGAAATGGTGTGCCATACATGCCGTAACTGCAGCGTTCCGAGCCAGTAAGGTGCAGCCTCCCCCTTCGAGCTTCTGCCCGAGCCTCTAAGCAGCCTGTCCATGAACAGACAACCGAACACAACAGTTTTACAAACCACCCTTCAGTGAAGTACAATGGATTCTTACAAATGGCATCACTCGGGACCTGGTACATTACCGAAAATGGCTTCATGCTAAGCTCCAAGACATGGGGCAAGTCTACAATTTAACCGGAAGCCTCTTTGATACTGGATCACAGCTCGCATCCCATGTCCTCCTAATTTTTGCTGTTTGCGAGGACAGAAGAGGACTGCGATTGTGGTGCAGCAGCTTACCTGGGTAGCATCAAACGGGGATTGGTAAACCAGATTTACATGATTCCACTACATATCAACAAACTGCGCAAAGATCCGAATATGATACTAACAAGGTATTTTCAACGTCCGAGTTGTTCGAAGGCGACCTTTAGGCTGTCGGAAAGCTGCAGGTGCTCATGCCAGTGCCTTCAATGAAGCACAGCGAATAATTATGGCTCATCTTGTGGTGAGTGGGCATCCCATCTAACGTAGTGCATTTGCGCTGTGAGGTCCATTACGCTGTGAGGTATCAGTAAGCTTCTCCAGTTAGAAGACCACCGTTTTTCCTGTCGTGTGGAAGATGGATGATCCACTAACCTGCCATAGCACCACCCAGACACAACGTTGCCCACCAAGAAAATGTTTATGCGTGAATTTCTTACTCCTTTTGCATGGGGTAAGGCGAACATCAGTGTATCGCAAGGTGTACTTGTGGCCTCTAACAGACGACCCAAGCATGACTAACAGCCGGTATCTACCCGGGTCACCTAAACCAAAGAGAAGAGTGTACGTCACTTGGCTGCGTGAGCGTTCCAGTCTTCTCATGGAATAAAAAGTAGCCGCAATTATCCACAGCCCACTAAATTTGTTCCAAGAACCAGAACTACAGTTAATATATGTAGACTCGGCAGTGCACACTGATGACGTATTACCGTGTGGAGTTTAATGGGACTCTGCTACACTGCCGATAAACGCTTTCACTTTTTCCTTCGTGTCTGTAAACACCGCGAGCGCTATAGGTATCGCTGGCCTGGAGCGGCATTGCGTGATTTGCTCGACGCAGGAGATGCGCCTTCCGTTTCTGATTTCCTTTTGTGGCAGTTTTTTAAAAGTGGCTATCGAATCCATTCATTGCTGCAACTGAAAGAATGGCGGCCAATAGCCGCTACACCGCTGTAAGGACGTAATTCGAGCGTTCGAGGAATGCCAAGACAGGGACGGAAGGAAAATTATTTTGAGCAAGCTTTTTAGTTATGTGATACGCATATAGCAGTAATTTTTGGCTGAGTTACCTTGTGATTCTTTATTGCAAGCACTGAGTGTATTAGTTGACTACGTTTTAAAAACATTTAGGGCCCCAAGAAAGTGGGAAGAGGTTTTGCAGGGTCCCTTTAAAAACTTCCCCCTGGTTTTCCGGCTTTGGGGCCAATAACTTCTCAAAGTAAGAGGTGGTATGTGATACTACTCCAGTACCGCCCCAGTGGCTCTCCGTATTACAGCAGGCTGCGAGCTGGAGTCCACAGCAGAAGTTCTCACTGGCTGTGAGAAGGGCAGTCAGTTTGCATTCCATGCATACCACCCGCTCCATCAGAGTATGAGAGGCTGCCGTTTCGCCATGGCAGTTCCCGCAACCACTGAAAATAGCCGGAATACATAGGTAAGACCGACTGGCCGCTTCTCGCGCGGCCTGCCTTACCTGTGTACTCCCGAGGTAGCTTATGCACTTTCATGCGGATCTTAGCATGAAAGTGCAAAGCTGCAAACGCGGAGCAAAAAGAGGTGTTAGCAAAGTATAGTTACTTTAGCGCACTGTACCCACGTTCTATTTTTTTTCATTGTGCGACAGCACTCGGTGGGCTGACTAAAAAAAAGTGCGCCTACTTTGAAGCGAACCAACGCAGAAGAACGAACGGCAGCAGAGCACGAGCGCAGGCCGGGAAATAATCAGCGGTAGTGCAACGGAGAAGAAAGTGATGGCATGATTTAAGCCTGCGCCGCTCCTGCGCAGTGGGGGAGCGCGGCGGAGGCCTGGTTCCTGGCTAGGCGCCCATGGTGTGTAACTTATGTGCACGGCCTCCGTGTTAAGCAACGGCGCGAGGGTAAACAGGACGCCGTACCGATAGGGGAAAGCGCGATAGGCGCGTAAAGAAAAGTTTGATGCACAAACGTTAAAGCGAGCAATCGAAATTGAATTAGGCCCGCCGATGTCGCAATGTAACCAAATGAGGCTCGCGTGCACACCTATAACGTATCAGCATCAGTTCGTCCCATACTCCTTGCGTTATGACCTGTTCTTATATCTGAGTTGCAATAATGTGGCCTCACGGGCGCATGTTTTAACGGTTGGCGTATTTAAAAATACATGTGACGCCGGGTGGAAGCCACAAAGCGGAAAGCCACAAAGGTGACGTACGGACAAAACATCCGGGTGAAACCGAGTCAAACTGCATGTACTTGATTTGGCATGCCAACGATAGTTTTATTAATTCAGTTTTTTACATTGCAAATAAAAGTGCGGGCCTATATAAACATCTCACCCTGCTATCATCGAATTCTTGTTGAATACTTATTGTCTATGGGTAACTTACAAGCTTAGTGAACGCTTTTCATGCAAAACGTAATGCAATGATTCTACGGCGGTCCTCTTTTCGGCTTATATGGCAAAACAGCATTTGATTGACGCAACAGGATATACTTTTTGAGTCATCCACTGATATGAGAATACCTCACCTTGAAAAAAAAAAAGAAAAAAGACCAGCAAGCAATTAACGATGAAAAATGGAATTGTCCCTTTGCAGGTTCATCAAGCCACACATCTGTGTTTTTGGACGTCGGGTACACGGAGTCGGTGGAGCAACTTTTCGCCAAAATTAAGGAGAGCGAATCGGTGCCTGTAAGCATCGTGGTCAACTGCGCCGGTGTACCGTCCATGTCTCCCATTGTCGGCACTACTGATGAAGAATTCGACAAGGTTATTCAAATCAACCTTAAGGTAAACTTCAACACATGAAATAACGTTACCATCCTTTCCTAAAGGAAGTTCAGAGAAGGGCGAAAGCTTTCTGACATCAAACTGCTTCAAAAGTGCGCCCAACCTTCACTGAAAGTGTGTCCAATCGATTGCCAAACCTTCAAAGACGCAAATCGCAAACAAACAACGAAACCATGCGACGATTTTTCCCGCACTAAGTAAGCGCATCTACGAACGATCTCAAAGTGTATCGATGCGTGGTTATAAGATAAAGGTACACACTATGGTGCTCCTTCTTCGTGATCGATGCGTGTATTGTCTTATCTAAAATCGTTTCTTTTTCTCGATTTTCAAGTAACCGTTTTGACACAATGGCAGCCCGGTTTTTCACGCACGCGCTGTGATTCCAAAGATATTATCAGAGCTTTTCGGTCGACCAACCGGTCTATGGGGAAATGCATTAGTTTTTTGACAGGACTGCCCCAATAAGAAAGCTTTCGCTTTAAAGACACAATCACTACAGCCTATGAAATCGTTAGCCCTCTGGTATATAAGTTGTGCTGGGATGCATGCTGACTTTCCTTTCCAGTATCACCCCAATTAAATGACATTACTGTTTTCTGAAAAAAAAAATGCGGTGGCCACGTTTGAACAGGGTAGCTTTCTGACCATTTGCGTTGTGGTGTTAGATCAACAAAAGAAGTGTTTGTGTTGAGTAATGCATTTTGCACCGATAGGGCATATTAGAACTCCATTTAAAACTCGACACCGTCGCATCGTACGAGAGCTGTGGGATTCAACGCGTCGCTTGCTTGGACAAAACAGTCTAGAAGCCGCTATTCCGTATGTCGTGAAAAGGTCACTCCTTTTCGCAACATATAAGGAAAGCATTCCTATCTTTAGCTTTAGACCCCTTTTAGCTTTAGACACCTTTAGTTTTAGAACCGCAAATAATACACGCGCCTAAGTAGCGGAGATCCAATGAACATTTGCGTAAGAATATTACAGTTAAGTACTTTCTATGGGCGTTAAGGAACTCAAACTTACCTTGTTTTCTTGTTCAGGATGCGGTTCCGTGCGGTTTTAAGGGTCGGTGGGACTCTAGGATATCGCCAACAAAGTTTTGTCATGCATTCTCAAGGGTGGCTGGCAACTTTGTGTTTCAGATTGGTTTTAGAATGTTTTAAATATATCTGATCCTCTTTTTAATTCAATACATATTTCTAACCTTGCTTTTGAAATGAGGGACCTGTTTAGGACCTCAAAAGCCCCGATGCCTGAAAAATTAGATGAATACCAATTCAGACATGCTGGATATGCGGCGAGTCCGTTATGCGAGCAGCTAAGTTATGATTTTCTTTTTTAAACTTTTTGCTAACCAGAACGGTCCAGTAACAAGTAGCCATTAGTCATTAGAGGGTACCTCCACATCACTTCCGGAACATGGCCAGATCGCCATTGATCGTTTTAGGGCAAGCATCTCTGATTGGCGGAGCTGTCACATTTTTAGCCTGGCAAGCAGCTGTCTACCCGAACGCCGTAAATCGAAGAGGCCCACTGATTGCAATTGGCGGCAACGTATGCGATTTCGCCGAGAACTTACTTTTACACGCATCGCCTTCCTCTTTTTCTTTTTCTTCGCGTGTTGTCGGCTCTGCGCCCAATCAGCGCCAAATAAGTCCCCTAAACTTTAAAACCGGTGAAAAACGTTTTCCAACTCTTGCACTGTGGTACGTACCTTGAAAATCACCGCTTCAACGCACCTCTAAATTCCAAACGATGTTTTCGATGTCTATAAAAATCATCCCGTGACCAAACCCTTCCCGCTATCTAACCTCAAGGCCTCCTACCATCCAACGTTCTTTCCCCTGCACGGCGCAATGCGGGGAATACGAGAAAGTATTGGAAATATTTGGGGACTTTTGATAGGATTTTCATGCTGGTCCTCTGCAGAACAGAGCAGAAGAAAAAATAAGTGTCGGGGACGGCCCACATGACTTTGAGAAGCGGAGTGTTAAACTGATGCCACTGCCCGGCTTGCGCCGCCTTTCTGACATGGAGTGACGGTTTTAGGGCTCGAGGACTTTAGGGGCTGGGGTTGTTGGCGTCTCCTGTCGTCGTCGTCGTCGTCGTAATCGTCGTTCGTCTCATGTAGTCACGGTACTAAAACACCAGGAAACTTGTTTACGTCTCGCGCTTGAACGTAACGCGTACTAAACACAAACAAAAACAAAAAAACACCGAGACACTCGTTTACGCCTCGCTGTGGAGTGCTTTGTAACGCGTACTAAAAAAAACACCGGGACACTCGTTTACGCCTCGCGCTAGAGCTTCGTGCTTCAAAGACAAGGGACTTTTAAAACAAAGCTTCGTACCCCCGAACGGTTTCATCTCCGTTGGTAAACACGCCAAGGCGTTAAGAAAACACTTATACACTGTATGCTTCGCCCCTCCCCAGGTTTCACGTTAGTGGAGGTGGCCGGGGATTTTTTTAAATCTTCAGATGGCTCTGCAGGTTGATCGGAAGCGACACGCACATTGTTTCCTTTTTCCGCAGGGCACGTTCCTCGTGACGCGGGCTGCCGCGAGAGCCATGATGGAATCAGGGGTGGCCGACGCAGTCATCGTGAACATCGCCAGCATCCTGGGCAAGAGCGGCCTGATCAACTGCAGCGCGTATTCAGCCTCCAAGGGGGCAGTGATCGCTCTCACCAAGTCGGTGGCGCAGGAGTTGGCCCCGCATGGCATCCGCTGTAACGCCGTCCTTCCGGGGTTGACTCAGACGCCGATGGTCAGCGCGTTGAGCGAAGAAGAAGAGCAGATGTTCGTAGCTCGCACGCCTTTGGGCCGAGTGGGCCAGCCGGAGGAAATAGCTCAGGCCATCGCCTTCCTCTGCTGCCCGAGCAGCTCTTACGTAACTGGCGCCGCCCTCGAAGTTACGGGCGGCTACTACATGTGAGCGCTCGCATCCTTTTTCGTTCGAAACCATTAAATTGCCCACGGAGCGAAAAAGCCCGCGGCACCGACGTCGTCTGTATCACTCAAATTCCCACTGGCTGCGAACGCGGGGGTGTGCTAGCGCGACGTTGCAGTTGGCCGTCACACCCGCCGCTGTGACTCACGGTGGCTAAGTCGTCGTGCTGCTGAGCCGAAGGACTCGGGCTCAATCCCGACCGTGGTGGCTGCCTTTCAGATGAAGGCGAAAGGCGAAAACGCCCGTCTGTCGATATTTCGGCTCACGCTAAACATACCCAGGTGGTCAAAATTATTCTGGAGCTTTTAAATATACGGCGCGCCTCTTGGCCAGGTCTAGCTTCGGCGCACTCCACCTCACAAACATTCAATGAAACCCGTTAAATGAAATGAAATTAGTTGGCTGCGAACGCGGGTTTGTGCCAGCCCAACGCTATTGTAGGACTGGAGGAGTCGCAGTGGGATGGGGAGACGGAGTACGCACTGGCCTCAGCCACCGGCACAGCTGTCACTAGCGGAAGGCGCTCTGTGCGATGCACCGCCGCACGCAGGCACTGCTGACGCTTTGGCGCTAACAATAACCGAACATCAGATCGGCGCAGTCAATGCCAGAGCGTTGAGTTGGGCATTAAACGGCTTTCGCGTTCACAACTCGTAAGAAGTGCTTACTTACATGCCCTTGTAGTTCTTTTCTTTCTTTTTTTAGATGCAACGCATCTCATGCTCGCCCCTCTGTCCTTCCTGCGTCTGTCCGGCGTTGTCCGCACAGCTGCGCCTCTCCTTCTCTCCTCTCTCCGATAGCGAACACTTTCTCCCAAACAGCTGCGGGTTGGCGCAGCGCGCTCTAACTCCGTAGCTAGGCGCCGGTGGGCGGCGCTACGCGCGCTGCGCATTTGCAGTACTCTCTCTTTCCGCGCTCTCTTCTCCTTCGGGCGCTGTGAATATAAAGCGGCATGCCGCGCTCCGACGGTCTCAGTCGACGGTCGTCCGCGTTACGCTTGCACTCTCTCGCAGTACTCGACGATTGCTTGATGCAATCGTCGAGCCCCTGACTGTGCACTTTATGGACCACAAGGCACTCATTCTCGTCTCCAATAAAGACCGTACCTGAGCATACGTGTACTGCATGTGCATTGCATGGTGAAAATGAAAAATTACGCCCACCTCCCCTTCGCGTGAGAATCCCTGTTATAAGCGTAATCAATACGATGGAAAACGCCAATGGAACTCCCCATGAGATGCGTTGCATTACACCAGGGTTCCCACGAGGGGAGGTGGGCGTAAGTTTTTTTGCTAAGCGCTTACCGGTCTTGTTTTACAAAGATTAGAAAAGCTTCGGTATGTGCAAGCTTTCCCGCCCAATATAGAAAAGTGTCGCTTTTGCGATGCGCGCTGCATCTTGTACACAATGCCGCTTTTGCTACGCGTGCCATGTCAAACCAGGAGAAGGGGCTGTGGCGCCGTGCAGGCAAATCAAAGTAACTTTGCCCTAAACGTTCCCGGTAAACAGAACTTGCTAGAAGGCCTTAAAGACAGCCCACATTTGAGTCGTCATGGCCCGGGAAATAGTTCCATCTTCCACGTGATATAGCACCCCCACCCCCTGTAGAAAAAAAGGAAAAAAAAAGAAACATCAGCTTGCTGCTTGAAATCTCCGGAGCACCTAATTCCATGTACTTTTATTCAAAACACGACCCAGCCTGCTTCCTTAGCATTTAGTTCTATAGGTCGCCAAGCTGCCTGCGGTCGCATTCATGTATTTTGAAGTATTCAGCCTGCAAGCGGCGTCCTCGGATTACTTGCTTATTGAGTGTGCTGTTTGTTGGTGTCCGCTGAAAGTTGCCCTTCCAGCTGAGGCCAATGCGACAAATCGAAAGCACTTTACACGGCAGCACACAGTATTCGTCTGCGGTAATATGACGAGCTGTATACAACTCTGAGTGAAACCTGGAGCTACCTTCCGTAAACAATAAGGATGGGAAATCGCTTAGAATGGCACGTTTTATTAACTTAGGGAACGACAGCGCAGCTGGAAGACGGACAGAAAGGAACAGCTATAAACACACAGGAGCGCTGTTCCAGCTGCGCTGTCGTCCATAAGTATGTTCAACCAACAATCCCAAATAACACTTCAGTGCATTTCAGTTCATGTTTTATCAAAGCGAAGCTTGCTATTCCTCCGTGATGGCGACCGTACTGTCCCCAAAACGTACTGCACGAAGGGCAACTTCACACAATGGTTTCACAAAACGATGATGATGATGAGCGAAGGCACATCAAGCACCCCGAGGGGGGAAAAAAACGCTTCCCGTGGTCGGCATCGAACCTGGGTACTTCGCGTTATGAAGCCGACGTCTACACGTTTGCGCCATACCTTTGCGCCGACACGGTCGAAGCAGTTTGGACTTCAAGCGAGCCTTTTTTGGTCTCACTGATGGACGGACGAGATTCACGGATTTAAGGACGCAACGACGCTAAGTCCACAGCCACACCACAGCGAACGGATCCCTTTACGAGTAGGCTGAGCATTTAAACCATCGTTGTCGTTAGACGAAGAGGCGTTTGGTTTTTGAGGAAGTCTGAATGTTATAGGGGTAACTGGGCGCCGTGTTAGCCTTTTAAAGCAAAGATTTGCTACTTTTGTCCAGCGGTTCCGCGGAGGATGCGCAGGTTAACCTTTTGACCGGAGAGTCACCATCAGCGACACACCCCTCGAAGCGCCTCGTGTGATTCGCTGGGCCCTGTTACGAATCGGCCAGCGCCGCAGTACTTCCCCGCATCACTCCTCGGCTGTGCAGCGAAGCCACTCGTGCGCCTTTGAAAACACGCGCCACCATGTCGGCAACAAGTTGCGACAAAGCCGCGTCAGACGCTTTGCTCTCGGCAAAACTTCGGCTGCTGCCTGCAAGGCTCGTCTCCACGCTCTTCAAGGACACAAAGGCCCCGTCGATCGCAACGGAGTCCTCCTCTCTCCCCTCTCTCGGACTCAACGTGCCCGAGGCTATGAACGGCTTACGAACTCTGGAAAGAGTGTTGTGTGTGTCTGTGACGTTCGCGGCGTGTTCCAGCCTGTTGCGTTTCACCGCTGTCGCTTTTGGGTATAAATAGAGCTGCCCAAGCGTTGTAAACCATTCCTGTTAGAGCAGCGAATCGATGTTGTCGCTCTGCTCGAGTCCCGTATTGTAACCTCGCCCATCGGGGCATTGTTCTTTGGCTTCGGCTCACCTCTCGCTATGAAGTAAACAGTTACGTTAGCCTACGGCTTCTGGACTTCTTCACGGCTGCAACAGCGGCTGGCCGCTCGCATCATACACGCTACCACTCGTATGTCGGAGGCCACGGAGCTCGGATCGAGTGCCCCCGCCCGGTCGCAACAATTGGTGGCAGCGGTAGGATGGCAACTTCGTAACACCTGAGGCCAGCGGTGCGAGACCCAACACCACGGACGTCAAGGCGGCTTCGGACTTCGCAGAATTCACGGCGGTCAAGGGTGAGTGCGGGACTTTTCTTCACTGAGTTTTACCAGGCTTCTGAGGATAGCTGGTAGGGCGTGTGTTTTTGTCGCGTGGGTTATTCGCGCAAAACATTTTTGGAGCAGTGGGAAAGCAGTACTCTGGACCGGCCATGAATTTGAAAGCGTTGAAAAAACCGCAGTTGTTGGAGCTTGCAAAAGAGTTGCGCTTGGATGTTACGGACGCGCTGAGAAAGCCAGAGCTGATACAGGCTATACTCGCTGTCGGGGCTGACGATGAGGAGCTGTCGGGATGCATTGAGCTGATCAATGGCAGCAGAGGCTGAGCGCCAGCGTGAGGAACGCGAGGAGAAGAAGCGAGAACATGAGAAATTCCTACGGGAACACGAGGAAAGAATGCGAGAGCAGTAACTCAAACACGAGGAAAAGATGCGAGAGTATGACCTCGATATCGAGCAAATCCGAAGGGGAAGAAAGAAGCTCGAAAAAGGGAGGCTCCAACGGGAGAACAAGAACCTAGAGCATGAAATTCAACTCGAGCAGGAAGAAGTGAAGCCCGAGTTAGAATTGTTGCTCGAAAAAGACCTCGTTGTCGAGAAAAGCACCATGCCAGCGCTGCCAGTAGCAGACGCTCGGGAGCGCGAGTCGGAGGCGACCGTTGCGGCCCAGCAACGAGGCAAGGTTGCTGAGAGAGATAACGACGGCGCATTAGCTCAGACTGTCGGCAGAGGCGGCAGAGGGGCAGTGCGTGTCCACTGAGTGCGATAATGCGTCGGAGTTTGTTTTGGAGATCTCGGCGGGGTGTTCGGACGGTTCCAATTCGCGAGAGGCCTTGGGAACGGCTACCGGCTTGAACGTGAACATTTCGCGAGATAGCGACGTTTCGCAGGAATGCGTAAACGATGAGGTTACCGAAAGGCCGCACGAGTCCGCTGAAACGGAGGTTGTTCCTTCGGACGGTAGTGCGGAAACGAGCGACGTGGTGGGAAAGCCTGCAGCCGAGGCAGCAAACAGTTTGCATGGTCCAGTTGGGAGTCGTGACGATCTCGCCACTGAGCAAGCCGATTCCGTCCTGCCACCAGCTCAGATAGCTGACCTCGAGCAACGGTCAGCCGAGCTCGTAGAGATTCAGGTGTCTGGGGCGGCTGAGCCGTCTTTTGAGACAGGGCAGCTTGGATCTAGTGTAGCCTTGACAGCCGCAGAACACAATGAAAACACCCTTCGGTGTTCGCTTGCTGAGGGTGTTGCGAAAAAGGCGATGGACGCCGAGATAGGGTGTGTTGGACGCTACGAGGTGTCTAAAGAGATCGTCGTGCCCGTTTCACTCCCAGCTGATGCTCCCGATGGTAGGCCAACATCGGCTGAGCTAGTTGAGGTTGCGGTGTCGACCAACGTTTATAGATAAACGTTGGTGTCGACTGCGGCTGAGCCGAAGTCGGGAACCGACCAGCCTAGAGAAGAGAACGTGAACGCGTTCCGCTGTTCGCTTGCCGAACGCGTTCGCGAAAAGGCGAGCAACGAGGAGAGAGAAAAAACTTCCGCGCGTACTTGTGGCGCGTGTTTCAGTGCGGACACGCGAAGGGGCAAAGTCGTGAGCTCGCAGCGCGCCAAGGGAACGCCGCCTCCAAAAAGGAGTGCGCGCCTCTCGTTTGAACGTGGGAAAATCTCGTTCGCTCCTCCGCGCGCTCGACCTTTGTCGAACAAGACGACCGGTGTCCTTTCACGCGGTCGCAGCAGCGTTCAGAGAACGGGTGCACCTAAAGTGCGGTACAAAAAGGGAAAAGCTCGGGGTGATGACGAGAGCTCAAATCGCAGCTCTCTGCGCGAGAAGTGGCCTGTAGACGCCTGACTTTCTCTAGTGCATTGTTTTTCCTGGAGCAGGTTTCGTCCTTTACGATTGCATTTTTTTTTGTGTGTGGGACATTTCCAATCACGCGAAATGTCACCTTTCAAGTTTGTCACTTGTCTAAAGTACTGCTGGGCAAAAATATAACTAGAGTAGTTAGTAATTAGCGTATTTTATCGCAACTAAAAGCCTGGTACAGCTTCAGTGTGGATTTGTCTTCGCACTTGCCGGCGATGCGGTTGTGTCTTCCAGTGTTGTTTTGTTGCTTGCCTGAACAAGCCAGAGATGTTCTTGGGGAGCCACTACTCGTCCAGTGACCCGGCTGGTGAAGCTCCAGCACAGTGTCGTACAGCCAAGGCCTGGAGTCGAGCGTCTGCCGAACACTTCACTTCGACAGCATCCCTCCGGACAACGGTTGCAGACCCTTATCCATCGGGATCTCGGACCCCCGGCGGAGAAGCTGTTACGAATCGGCCAGCGCCGCAGTACTTCCCCGCATCACTCCTCGGCTGTGCAGCGAAGCCACTCGTGCGCGTTTGAAAACACGCACCACCATGTCGGCAACAAGTTGCGACAAAGCCGCGTCAGACGCTTTGCTCTCGGCAAAACTTCGGCAGCTGCCTGCAAGGCTCGTCTCCACCCTCTTCAAGGACACCGAGGCCCCGTCGATCGCAACGGAGTCCTCCTCTCTCCCCTCTCTCGGACTCAACGTGCCCGAGGCTATGAACGGCTTACGAACTCTGGAAAGAGTGTTGTGTGTGTCTGTGACGTTCGCGGCGTGTTCCAGCCTGTTGCGTTTGACCGTTATCGCTTTTGGGTATAAATAGAGCTGCCCAAGCGTTGTAAACCATTCCTGTTAGAGCAGCGAATCGATGTTGTCGCTCTGCTCGAGTCCTGTATTGTAACCTCGCCCGTCGGGGCATTGTTCTTTGGCTTCGGCTCACCTCTCACTATGAAGTAAACAGTTACGTTAGGCTACGGCTTCTGGACTTCTTCACGGCTGCAACAGCGGCTGGCCGCTCGCATCATACACGCTACCACTCGTATGTCGGAGGCCACGGAGCTCGGATCGGGTGTCCCCGCCCGGTCGCAACAACTTGGGGCGCGTGTTTTCAAAGGCGGACGAGTGGCTTCGCTGCACAGCCGAGGAGTGATGCGGGGAAGTACTGCGGCGCTGGCCGATTCGTAACAGCTCGGGCGAGGTTACAATACAGGACTCGAGCAGAGCGACAACATCGATTCGCTGCTCTAACAGGAATGGTTTACAACGCTTGGGCAGCTCTATTTATACCCAAAAGCGACAACGGTCAAACGCAACAGGCTGGAACACGCCGCGAACGTCACAGACACACACAACACTCTTTCCAGAGTTCGTAAGCCGTTCATAGCCTCGGGCACGTTGAGTCCGAGAGAGGGGAGAGAGGAGGACTCCGTTGCGATCGACGGAGCCTCGGTGTCCTTGAAGAGCGTGGAGACGAGCCTTGCAGGCAGCCGCCGAAGTTTTGCCGAGAGCAAAGCGTCTGACGCGGCTTTGTCGCAACTTGTTGCCGACATGGTGGCGCGTGTTTTCAAAGGCGCACGAGTGGCTTCGCTGCACAGCCGAGGAGTGATGCGGGGAAGTACTGCGGCGCTGGCCGATTCGTAACAGCCCGCTGCCGGCGCTGCGCCCAAGGCCCCGTTTTAAGTGGTTCTGCTCACGTAGCGGCGGCGGCCGCGATGGGTGGCGGCCGCTCAGCTGATCGGCAGCCAACCAAACCCGCAGCCTCTCACGCATTCGCTGCTGGGTCGTCTCGGGCTATGTGACTCATCTTGCGCTGCGTTCGCACTGAAAGAGGAACGCCGCGTTCTCCGAGAATGAAAGCGAGGCCGGGCCTCATCCTGTGAGCGTTGCACTGAACCGAACGGCTTGGAGCCATGGCTGGCACAACAGCTACACCAAAGGTTAACCAAGAGTCAACCATACTAAGCCAAGCTTTGGCTTTGCATATCCAAGGTTAGGTGAGCTTAGCCGCGACTATTTTTTTATCTTCTTGTGTATTTTTTCTCTACCGCAATCTTCAATTTTACTTAGAATTATTTGGAATTTCGTTTGATATTCCTAGACGATTTCTTCCGTATGTATTGTATTGAATTCTACTCGTAAGTTTCACTATTAGTATGCACCACTTGATGATGCACACATGCTTGTTTTGGATTCTTTATTTAGACTAATCTGATGAACTTTAAGCCAACATAGTTGTTACTACTCGCTGCTTGGGCAAATTGAATGGCACGATTCACTCTTTTCTATTTGACATGAAAATTTCTGTGAGTGTTTCTTTTAATGCGACAGCGTACCTTTATTGGGAGTGTGACGCAAATTATCTGCCTGACTCAGAGACTGTTTGGAAAACTAGGTCTCGTAAAAAAAGTAAGCGCGATTTACGAACCAATCAGCGAAATATTAACGGGTTTCCATCGTTGGCGCCATTGCTGTTCGATCAAAAGTTCTCCGGTGATCTCGCCGTACAATGGTCCTCTCCACGTAACACAAATACGGTCGTATTTCTCTAGAAAGTAGGGAAATATGTACCGTAAGCTCACCCATGCAAGTGCAATGCCAGGCCATTTTATAACTTCTGGTCTGAAATTTTATTAAATGCAGCTACACTAACTAATGCGAACGGGATGTTAAACGGGCCGCCATTACTGGAATGATGGCTTCGCCCAAGAACGTAGATATTGTGAATTCAGGAGTGAGGTAAAATTACCGTTGTATGCCAAGCTGGCTTTCAAACGAGAACATTACAACCACAGTGCTTCGGTTCGCAATAATTATAGCTATCGCATTTTTAAAATCACCTTTTTTTTGTGTTATTTTGCTTTTATTTATTTTTTCTTCCTGTTTTGCTTTCCGCGACGCTGATCGTGCGTATTTACCCGGTAGTTTTAACTTATTACTGAGAAATCTCTGAAACGTGATTCAGGGAAGCAATCAAATCAATTGCCCACTGCTGTGTGCAATTGCCGCACCGTCGGATATCCTCGAATTAGGCATTGCGCGTGGCGGCGTGGGTGGAGGGCACGGCGAAGGGTTCAGGCTCCTCGACAGGGGCAGGTTCCAAAGCACGGTCGCCGTCGGGTCGAGCCGGAAGAGGTCGTCCTGCTGGAGGCACGACGAACACAACACGATCTCGGGAACTTGGTGCGCCGCCCCGCGCAGGGACGCAGGGCAGGCCAACGTGATCGCCGCGCAACGAGGGGGAACCTGCACAGGCGGTGAGATGCACGGCGATTCAGCCACGTTACGCACGTGCAGATATAAAAAAAAAGCGAAAGCATGCAGGAATGGTAGGGGGCTTGGAGGTGTAATAACTGCGAGAGAGTACACAAATAGGATGTACTGTTGCCTGCAGTACGGTATTATATGAATACGAATTCGAGTATATCCAGAAGCGTGCCTGCAAGTGTAACGGCCGTGTCATGAAGACAAAAAGAGAGCAATGTTTCCAAAGACGAGGCAAGGTTTCAGTCCAGGCATCAGTGTCGGGCTGCGGGTGGCTGGAAGCCTTCGACAAAGCATGCACAGAACATGGGATGAGGGGCCCTATCAATAAACACAAGGGAAAGCCACGTTAGGGAAGGCATAGGGGAGTTAGTTCCTTGATTTTATGTAAACAATATGAATATTGAAATGCTGTAGCGGAAAGAAAGTGAGCAAAAAGTTAAACCAGTTCCACTCAACGCGAAAGCTGTCAAGGGCGGAGCAGTGATTCGCCACAGGGGCTGTGGCACCGATCTCCGCTCTGTGCTGCCACTCTCACGCTCCTCTCCTTTTTTTCCCTTTATTGCCTAGATTCGACAGTAGACAACATATCGCAGATCAACAGCGTTAATCATCATACAATAACAACGTGGTGAAGCAGCCCGACTAAGGGCTAGTGGTCCATTAAATTCCTTCAATGACGTAAGCTGCTCTATTTTTGGCAGCCACACAGGCGAAAACTCTTGAGAATTAATAACTTCCACAAAACGACCTACACTTTCTCTGAAATACTGCTTTGCCGAACGGGAATCGACGTCGCTGTACAGCCTTGCTGTGCGTGAGCGCCATATACTGTGGAGGCCTAGCGCCATGACTAAGTCATACGGCATTCTATCCTCTTGGTCTACGGAGAGATACCATATGTCATGAGGGTGTAGAGGGAAGTCTTTGCAAAGTGTCCTCTTTAAAACATCACAAAAATATACGCCCTCCCAACAACGAAGAAAAAAACATGGTGTATCGTCTCCGGGGATTTGCAGCTAAAGAGCGATCTGTCCCCCATGGCACAAAGAGCCCCCTTTTCTCCATGTAAGCCCGGACTAATAATGTTCCCGTGTGTAGCCGACAGAAAAAAGACTTCACTCCAGGCTGTACTTGCATTCTTTTCACCATTTTGAGCGCATCCTGGCCGGGTCCTCCACAGTACATAGCTCCTCCCTGTCTCACTGTCAGGTGTGTGGTGCCTATCCCGACGTTAAACACACGTACTGGACTTGTCCTCGCGCCAGGCGATCACCTCACTTTCTTCACCCACACCTTTACCATCCCACATTCCATACTCATGGGAAAACCGGGCCGCTCCTCCGCCTGATCTTCGCCCCATCCTTTAGCCTCACCTCGCCCGGCACATTGCCCACGGGCGGGGCCCTGACACCTGCGGAATTCCCACCTGAACGTCTTCCAGGCCCACCAGAACCGCATTTTCGGCAGCCCGGACATGGCCCGCTTTAAATAAAGTTTGATCTCTCTCTCTCTCTCTCTCTCTCTCTCTCTCTCTCTCTCTCTCTCTCTCTCTCTCTCTCTCTCTCTCTCTCTCTCTCTCTCTCTCTCTCTCTCTCTCTCTCTGATGAATTGAATGGAGCTTTACTCAATGCAATTGAAAATTTCCCGCCTTCTCAGTGCTCGCGTGCCTTCTCCTGGGACAGCTCGCATCATTTTCCTTATCTCTTAAGTGCAGAGCCATTAGGGGTTCGCCTTGTCGTCGTAGATCGTTCGCTGCCACAATATCTAGCGTCTGCCGGAATCAGGCGATGCAGTGAGATAACGGATCCAAGTAGAGCCCCACGGCGTTACAGCGTAACAACCCAAACAGAGGCGTTGAAACATAAGCGGTTTTATAATCATAATCGTTCGAAACTCCTGAACCGCTGGCGCTTGTCATACACCCTCCCTGTTGTTTAGTGCAAAGAAAACTGCAGGTACATTTGAAGCAAATTCAGTGAATGTAACCGGCCAGCCCCGAGTCCATTTAGTTAGGAACACCCGTTGGGTTGGTTTTTACGACAGTCAGCTAAAAAAGCGGCCGCCAAAAACGACCCGTTCCAAAATGCGCAGTAAGGCGCCGGCATGTGCGGGATGAAAGCAAGCACAAAAACAACAGAACTCCCACTCGCCTGTTCCAGGCAGCGGGCACGCAACCACTGCGAAGGCGGGAAATTCGAATTGCATTGGACAAACCTCCGTTCAATTCATCGAGAGAGGAGTGAGGCAGGGATGCGAAAGAGCGGGATGGGTGGTAGCAGTGAGCAAATAACCTCGCCACAGCCCATTATGGTGAATCACTGCTATGCACTTCCGACAGCTTTCACGTTAAGGTAAACGGCTCTAATTTTTGTTTCTTGCTCTGCCTGGAACAGCACGAGTGGAAGTTCTGTTCTTTTTGTGTTTGCTTTCATCTCGCGCGTGCTGAAGCCTTTCTTCGCCATTTTGAACGCGTCGTTTTTTTTTTTCTCTCTCTCGCGGCCACTTCTTTTCGCTTAATAGTAAAAACCAACCCAACGAGCATTCCCAACTAAATAAAAGCAGGGACTGCCGGATATTTTTATTTTATTTCGTGTTTTTGCCATGCGGTATATGACAGGTATAATGATGAGAAGAGCGAAGAAAGTAGGAAAACAAGAGAAAGATCAGAAAGCAGGCCAGCCGGTTAAGTACATATATTTTGCCTCAAACGTACCCGCAATTTTCTTTCAGGATCGACGAGTGTCTACGTCGGGCGTAGTGGAGACATTACGCCTGTTGCCGGCGATCATTAAAGTCTCTTTCACTTCACTTCACTTTGCACTAAATATCGGGCCATGTATGACCAGTGCCAGTGGTTTCAGAAGTTTTCGAATGGTTCTGCTTACATAAACATCTTGCTTGAGTATCCTCTTAAATTTTGGCCGGAAGGCTGAATCGAGGGACAAGCGCGTGGTATCTTTTTGAAACCTGGGTTTGGGTGCGTGACGACGCGTGACACCATGACCGCGGACTACCTACGTCGACAAGCCGGGCCCCGAAAGCGCCCCGCAGTTAAAAGGCATGCCTCCAGCAGAACCCGAACCTGCACTTCTCGGACTGGACATTCGATGCTTCGTTAATCAGCTGCCGGCATGGCCGTACTCCGCTCCCCTTTCTGGTATATTTACGGGGCTGTAAAGTTTCCATGCTACCCTTGAAGTTGGTCGCCCATGTAGCGTACACTGGCTACTGCGTTCAGGTCGTTCATGGCGCCATTCTCGTTCCTGGACTCATCGAGAGGGCGCAGGTCACCGACCGCAGAGCGGAGGCGCACGACGGAGCTGCCCCGCTTGCCCATTATATTCCGTCACCATTTCCTGTTTAGGCATCGCAACTATTTTGTTCAAGAAGGAGACGAGGCCGACACTTAGAGGTTCCGATGAAATTTATCACTGCAATCTCTTCCAGTACATGAGCTCTGGTGCTAGCGGCGCGCGGCACGGGCCACATCGTTCTCCTTCGTCGCTACGGTAGATTGGCGAAAAGCATAGCTTTTCTCGCCAGCGGGAACTTAACATCCTCCTGGCGCCGAGGTACACTCGTAGAATCCGAGGGATGCTCTTTGAACAGCCCGCCAAACTTGCCAGCATCCCAGAGGGGCAACCTGAAAGCAGGTCTCGACGCCAGCCTCTCCCGGGGGTTTCCACAACTCGCCCAGGCATGTTGCACATTAAAGGAGAGGCTTTGTCTTCCTGTGCAATAATAAATCGCCCACGCTCACTAGATAAAGTGACATGGGTGCGCTGTGATGTGGCGACCGCAATAAGAGCAGGTACGCCTCTCCATCTTTATAGCTGCCTTCGCTTGGCACCCCGTCGCCTAAGGTGGGGGGCTATCGAGTCAGGTTATAGGGTATCTGGCCTGGGTGGAAGCCTCACGGCCTGCTTTTCAAGAAGCTGGAAATGGTTGTTGTCACCTATATAGCTGAGTGAAAGGACGGCACTTGATGGCCGCCTCAACTACGTGAAGCGCAATGACAAGCTATTCGCAATTTAATCTGCTGCGGTCTTAGCGCATCCTTCACTGTGCGGATGATCTGCTTCCAGACGCGGCCGCACCACACTGGGCGTTCAGTGAAGGATGCCGATGTTGTGGGTAACCCTATATAGAGGCTCCATAGCGTCGACAGAGGGAACTTGTGGACACTTTTACGATCTAACAATACTCAAAGTTCACCTTGTGTGCTCAAATGCTCAGTTCCTCGCGAATGGCGTTAGGCCATTCTGATTTTGTATACCATATTTACTTCTCATTTTTATTGACATAAACGTGCAAACAGGCTTTGGTGTGAGCTCATTTAAACAAATCGGTATAAAAGGCCAATCAAGCGTCTGGAGACGGAAGGACTGACATTCGCAAGTTGCAAAAGTTTCAATACAAGTCATCGAAAATAACATACATCGTCGGTAATGCAATCAGCCGCTCGTAAGCTTACTCTCCTCAAGGCGAAGGGCTTTCTTCACTTCATTCGTAGTTTTCATACGAATTTAGCCATTGGAGACCCAGCAAGGAACTAATAAATCATTCGAGCAATCAGGCAAGCCAAATCAAGCCAGAAGTAAACAATAACATAAGAAAAGTGTAGCCGTTATAAGTCTTGAGTTTAAATTAGTGTTTTTCTTTCTGCAATTGCTGCTTCACCAGGCTGCGTTTCACGCGCTTGCCAAATTCTGAAATGGGTGCGGGTCGTCCCAAGGATCACAGACGGACGTGCACCTAAAAAAATGCATGGGCAGTTTTGCTCTGGTAGCCGTATAAATATCCGCGCAATTAGTGGCGACTGTAAGAGGTCCATAGTAACCTGTGTGCGCCCCGGTCCAAGCGCGTGTCGCCTGGAGCAGGCGTAGAGGACCAAAGCCAGAAGCAGTGCCGCGATCACCACGGAGGACCCTAGCAGCCAGAAGGGCAGGTAGTTGATGTCCACGGCGTAGAAACCCGGCAACGATGTCTGCTCGATGATTTTCTTCTGCTGCTGTATGGCTCCTGCGGTTGCTGCCCGCCCGGGATCTAGCTTTAGCTTGGCGTTGTCCAGTGGACATGCTCTGTTACACGTCAGCTCGTTTCTAAATCATCGTCAGTGCATGCCCCCAGGAACCAAACAATTCCCATTTGGCCCTAACGGTCAAATTAAGCTCTCGCCTTCTATGAAAAGAGCAGTGCACACTAAACTTTTACACCCTTTTAGCCAAAAAGGGTGTAGCATAAGTGGAAAAACGGTGTTGAGAGGCATTTACACCCTTTTTCTTGAATCGTAACACCCTTTTCCTAGCTCTACACCCTTTTTGTGTGAAAAAAAGGGTGTTGATCAACTTCAACACCCTTGGTTCTCCTAAGGATGTTGAAAGGGTGTGGAAAAGGTATTCAGCTGTTCATTGAACAAGACCATGCTTGGATGAATAATAGCACTGTAAAAAACAAGACATCCCCTCATACACTCCTCTACCCGCAAGAAATTTTCAAACGCAAAAAAAGAAATAATAATTGATCGTATGCAATGATCGTTCGTTTCCATATGCGGTGCACATCATGCCCCAAGTTTAGCTTTGGCACGTGAAGCACCAATTTGAACCTTCAAAATTAAAAAGACTATAATCGGGTGGCGAAAAGGGTGTTTACCGACTGCAACACGCTTGGCTTTCTGTAGGTTGTTAAAACAGTGTGAAAAGGGGTTCAGTTGCAAAAAAAAAAAAAAAAACCAGCGAAGCTGGGGGTCGACCTAGTTTCTTCCGGTGTTGCTAAGTTTTGTTATGTTTTCTAAGCTTTGCAATGTTCTTGCTAAGCTAGGATGACCGCTGAGTGGTGAGGCCAAGTTTAACCGGATTTTACAAGGCTGTTCCAGTGTGTGTGCCCCCCCCCCTCCTCTACTGCCAGGGGATCCAAGGGGGAAACAAGCTAGGTCGGCCCCCAGCTATGCTGTTTCTCCAGCCTTGCACCACTATTGCAAGCTGCGCCAATTTTTGTGCCTTTTAGAATCCAAAAAAGACTAGTACCTTTCAAATGGTATAATAAGAGGTGCGCATACGCATACGCCCCTTGTGCTCACACTCTAACAGGCTCGAAAGTCGACTTCACTGTAATAATACCCTATCTGCGGTGGTGCACCCATTACAGGTGCCGCAGTTCTTTTTCTTTGTATTTTTTTGGTAACGCCACAGAAACTAGCTCAAGCTTAAACAGATTCACTGGTAATGAATTATGCTAATTCATATTGCTTTAAACATCGTGAGGTACAAAACACCACCCGCTTGTAAAAAATATTCAGTCCACCCGTGTGAACCGGTACAAAATGCCTCTAAAGTTGGAGGTGTGTTCACCTTTTTTCTTAGTTGGTAGTCTTTTCTTACACCCTTTTTCTTTACACCCTTTTTCTTAGTTTCGAACACCCTTTTTTGTAGCTTTACACCCTTCTGGGAAAAAGGGGTGTTGAAATAATGAACACTCTTTTTGAAGAGTGTTGAGGTGGCGGGGAAGATTTGTTTGGCATCTAATAAAATTCTATAAGTTATGGAACACAAAAACTACCTCATGACTACAAAGCTTTTGCAAATCCGCGTGTTGATTTGTACGTTCTCATAGTAAAATTCATAGTTTTAAAATTAGCGCTAAAATATGTTTTTTTTTTCGACAAGCCCGCCGACTCGATCGGGGGGCTTTCTTCTGCTGTATATAAAAGCAAGAAGAGCACATGTATTAAGTGAGTATGCACTCCCTGTACCGCTTGCATCCCGTTGGTTTTCTTGCTCAATTCATTTGTGTTCCAGTGTAAATTGTGCGTATTGACTGCCTGTGTTGAATGCTGCGCGCTCCGCCGATTCACATTGCCACGTGTGGCTGCTGCCCTGGCCACACCCTTATATTAGGGCGTTGAGCAACCTTACACCCTCTTTTTAGGGTGTCCACACGAACATCCTTTTTTCATCCGTACAAACTTTTGTCGCCAAAACACCTTTTAAAGGTGTTCGGCATGGGACAACTTTCTCACACCCTTTTTGGCCGAAAAGGCTGTGAGAAAGTTTAGTGATGATACCCAACGTTACTGCGATCGTTGTGGTGCGCCCTTGTCCATCTTTTCTCCTTCCGAAAACTAACCTTGATACCACCCGCACCCAATACCAGCACGAAATCAGGCTCTCCAATCGATTCCGGAGGGACGCAACCAAGCGCCTGTTGACCGGGTGGCAAACGACATCGGTAAGGACCCCTTTGCAAGAGGACGAGTTTGTGCGGAAAAACCTGGTACTTTTGACATACGCCTTTTTAAGGAAGCATAAAGCAAACTCCGAAGCCCGAATATATGCCTCATACGAGATGCGTTGAGAGAAATAGATTTGCAGATATCTCCCTTTTGCTCCTGCAAGTGCACGAGCGGGGCCTGCAGTATTCAGAATTAAAAATAAATAACAAAGGCGGGATTGTTACTTCTTTACACCACTTGTGACACCACTTGTGACATGTAAGCATGATCTATTATTCGAGACTTACCAATCGCCATGCTAGAAGCAGGAGTCTAAACACAAAGTGGCAGCGACACTGTGGTGACTCCTCGGTGTTATTCCGGGTTGCTGAATCTGCTGCCTGTGTGGTAAGGAAGTATTTTTAGAAGGTGGCGCTTTCTCGACCGCTTATCAGGGAGCAAACAATATATGCTCTGTCTGCGAGTAGTAAGGCCCGATACGTTGCTTGGCAAACGAAAAGATGTATGTACTGCTACAAACTAAGCCATCAGATTCGAATGTGTTAGAAGTCTGCTAAAGTTGCTGAAGCTAAATTTAAGCAGCGGTAGGCCGAGGAAAAATGAGAAAAGAACTAAATTCGTCCCGATGTTGAATAGAAAGTTTTGCTATTAGTTCGGTTAGCAGAAAAATAAGTTTTGCAGAAGAATTCTGAACTGTATCGCCCTCTCCTGCATGGACCATACTTGGTCCACAGTATGTGATAAATAAATAAATAAATAAATAAATAAATAAATAAAAGCATAACAAAACTGCAACTTCACACTGTCCCGCTCGCGTACCCACAGAACTACGCACATTCATGTTTCAGGGTACCCTTTAGCAACCCTACGTATACTGCCGAGCCGTAGTATCGTACGTGCGGGAAGTTCGCTTTTACGCCTCCACCGGAAAAAAAAAAAAAAAAAAAAAAAAAAAAACGGGCCAGCTCCAGTACCATAAGCCTGAGGAGGGCACGCATGAAGTGTATAAGTGTATTCAAAGATTGCAAGTCTCTCTCTCTCTCTCTCTCTCTCTCTCTCTCTCTCTCTCTCTCTCTCTCTCTCTCTCTGTCTCTCTGTTGCCACATGGCGCGCGCTAATTGGGCGCCGGAGAAGCGCCGGTGGAAGGAGCAATCGCGCACTTGCTGAGGCGGTGGCCACTCTCTTGCGTTGAACCGGATTCAAGCAATTTGCATGGCACATCTGCCCCAGTTTGGGGCAGCAGGGGTGAACGCGAGCTCAGTGCAAAGCGATGCCCGCGCCTCGCCCTCGGGGCTCGTCCTCGGTGATCAACGAGGCCCCGGCACCAGGTAAGTATGCCTTTTCATGCATCGACCGACCACCCCACCCGATGGTCAAGAGCCGATGGGTACCTGAGTGTAACACAAATTATGACCCGTCTAGAAACAGCTTCTGCTTGGGCTTCACGATTGCTGAAGCGGTCAAGGAGCGTTCCACAAATTTTCAAATCATGTTAGTTTATTTTGAACCGGTTTTATCTATTATACAGTTTGCTTTGAGTACGAGTTACGTTCTAGCGCGAGGCGTTGGAAAACGAGTGTCCCACTGTTTTAGTACCATGACTACACGAGACGACGACAGGAGACGTCGACAGCCCGAGCCCCTAAGATGCTTCGCCCCTAAAACAGCCACCGCGGCCAGTGTAAAACTTCTGTCCGAATGGTGAGCGTGACAATTTTTCAGCCACTGATATACTGTGGCGTGTAGCAGAGTGACAAAGGCATGCATGGTGCTCGGAACGCACGGCCTTCACCATAAACATGTCGTCGAAGGAATTTGTGGTTCATGCAGTCGTCGCAAATCCTTAAATTGGACTGGTGAATGATCTAACAGTTTCTTTTTCAGCGGGCGCGAACCGTGGGGGTGCACTGGAAGTGTCTTCGAGGCTTCGTTAATGAATAAAGTGAACCCTGTGAAGGCAGCAGTCACTTAGTCCTCACTGGCTCGCACTTCACATTGGCTGAAATGCTTACAATGTCTAAGTTACATTTAATTACTTATCTAACTACTGGAAGCTTACAAAAGCGACGGCAAAGAAGTGATTCTTTCCACCCTTGAAATATGAGGACTTTGAGGGAATTGCCAGTGCGCGCCACAATTCAGTAACTTTTCGAAAATTAAATTATATCATTCGTTACACCTCCGGGAACGTCGTATAACATTAATAAATAATTTTGATAAATTCATTAATTCAAATAAATAATCTAACCTCCGAGTAAGTGTATTGATTGTCCCTAATGTTTTCTAGCGAAGCCAGCAAGAATGCGATGCAATTGCGCTTTATTTCCATCTCAAACTCGAGTCTTATGTCTAGCACGGAATACCACAAACTTCGTTTCCCCTCAATAAAAGTGTGTGGTAATCGCAGAAACACAGCAATCCGATGGGCAAATCATAAAAGACACTGCTATTCATACCGCCCCTTCCAACGGTCATTCCTTCTGTATCTTTTGTGAAAAGGGATCACAACCACTTCCCTCAAGGGGATAATTTGCAGCATCACCTGCTCTTCCCTCCGTGAGGGGCAGGTTGATGTAACGATTATGATGATTATGAAGAGAAGGAGCAGGAAGTGTAGGATTAGCTGATTTATTTTCGCGCCTACCCAAATGATGACAACGACAACGTCGGTGTTGCGAAAACCTCTGACGAAAGTACTACTAACAGATTCGCTGTAAGAAATCCTGTTCTGAGTTGACACCATGTCACGTGTATCTATAAGGCTTATGGCTCCCACGTATTTTTCAATCGGGCACACGGACGTTCTGTGGCCGGCAAGCGCTCAAACAAGCTTGCTTTGATGGTCTGGCGAGTTGAAGAAGGTAAGAATGAGAGAATTACTGGAACAACTAATTCCTTTCATTACTAAAGAACACAAAAACAGAAGGTATTAGTTCCTTAATTTGCTCATTACAAGGAAAACGGGAAAACGGTTACTTCATCTAGCAGTTCAACTGCACAAGCGCACGCGTTCCTGAGCCAACTTCCTTAAAGAGACCCTGCAACACTTTTGATAAACGGTGTTACTTTTTCTTTCGCGTCTGGAAGCACTGCGAAAGCTATAGTTATCGCCAGCACGGAGCGGCACTGCGTGTTTTTCTCGTCGCACCAGATACGTCTTCCATTTCTGCTTTCTTTTTGTGTCTTTTTTTTATGTTGCTATCGAAAAGCGTTCAGTGCGGCAACTGAAGGAAAACCGGCCAACAGCCGCTACACTGCCTTAGTGACGTAATTCGAGCCGTCGGAGAACGTCCAGACCGGGAAAGAGAGAAAAATATTTTGAGCGAGTTTACAAGTTATCTGACGGGCATAGTGGAGTAATTTTTGGCTGAGGCACTTCGCGACCCCCTAATCTAAGTACTGAGTGTGTTGGGTGATTACGTTGTGCAAGTATTTACGATTAAAAAAAAAGTTGAAAAAAGTGTTGCAGGGTTCCTTTAAAATAACGTGGTTTATTTCTCTTCTCCTCCTCCTCCCTCCTCCTTCAATGCACCATATCCGCTGCTTACAGGTGTGAAACAGCTAATCGGAATGGCATTATTTCGTTATCGTTTGCCTGGAGGTACAAAAATGGTGCTATTTGCACTGAGTTATATTTACGGCAAATGTTTCACTAAGAGTGATAAATAGTCACTCCATACCTCATAAAAACATAAAAACTGCTCTGCTGGTGCTGCTCTAATTGTTCCAAGCAAATAATAAATGCAAGCACTAACCTTAGAAAGAGGCTTGCGTGTTCTGGCATCGGCAAGCCACGAGACGATCGGCCTGCTGAAGGAGACAAGTCAGTCGTGTCAGGAGCGCGTCGGCCTGACCGTTTCCAACAGCTGCTGTTTTGAACTTTCAGCGCGCTTTCGGGCGACCGCAGAGATTCGAAGTTCTGCCTCTGTAGCGTTCGCCTCCAACAAAACCGAAAGGTGTATGTACATGTCCATCCGATGTCATGTTACTGTATATCAATAAGGTGAACTCTGCAAGCTCTGTCCTTTCTGCTTTATTCAAGGCCGCAACTGTGCACGGTAAGCAACTCGGGACCTGACGAATACGCTTGCATTTGCTTCTTTTATGTTTCCTTATACATTGCTGTCCCAACGGCAGCTAAACGACATTGATATGGAACTATATACGAAGGGGGTGCTTCCATACATCAATGCCTTGCCTGGGCAGAATTCACTGGAGAACTTCAGTTTGAATTCGACATTACCGATTGCCCGGCAGCGTGGTCAGATAATAAAAAAAGCATAATGCTTCAAATTTTATAGGCTTACGCGCCGAATCTACACCTGGGCTTACAAGGCGCGCTGTAGTAGACGGCTCTGGATTAATTTTGACCCCCGAGGGTAATTCAACTGCGCCGATATCTCGACACGCAGAGTTCTTGCTAGAAAAGCATGATGTTGACCAAAGTGTAATCTCAAAAACAAACAAGCTTTCCAGACACTGCTGTATGTTTAAGTGTTATGTTGCAAGTACTCTATTGCAAACTGTTATATTGTGACGAGTATTACCAAAATACAGATTTAAAACTGATTTGTGAATAATTCATTATGGGTACATTTAATCCACGAAATAACTAGGTATTGATGAATTAAAATGATGGGTGATCGCATTGTTGAATTGGTGAGGACGGTATATTGTCAAATTTGCGGTTACCCGCCGCGGGTGGTTCAGCGGATAAGGCGTTGTGCTGCTGAGCACGAGGACGCGGGTTCGATTACCGGCAGCGGCAGCCGCTTTTCTGGTGAAGGCGAAAAGCAAAAACGGCCGTACGAGATTTCGGCGCACGTTAAAGATCCCCAGGTGGTCAAAATTAGTCCGGAGCTCTCCACTACGGTGCGCTTCATCGCCCGCGTTGCGTCGGCGCGTTAAGCCCTACAATCAATCAATCGCTAGAATTAAAGTACTGAGTGGCTAGTGTGCACCTAATCTACTCACGTGCCGTCAAGTTCACGCCTTACGCGGCACGCACAGTTATATAAACTTTACGCTTCGAATTCAGCTTTGTGAAGCGCGCACTATGCCCCTCCAAGCTCCCGATTCCTTGCCAATCAAGTGGGTATATGCTACGAAAAAAGAAGCGACAACTTTTGTTTCACCGGCCGCTGCCATGCGTGGAAAGCGGTAATGAAACCGG